>NC_060901.1:25452404-25534904 GCF_014805685.1 Silurus meridionalis
TCAAGCCTCTGGGTTTCCATTGAGAAGCAATCCTCAAGCCTCTGGGTTTCCATTGAGAAGCAATCCTCAAGCCTCTGGGTTTCCATCCAGCATCAGTCCTTAAGCCTCTGAGTTTTTATTGAGCATCAATCCTCAAGCCTCTGTGTTTCTATTGAGAATCAATCCTCAAGCCTCTGGGTTTCCATCAAACATCAGTTCTCAAGCCTCTTGGTTTCTTTGGAGATTCGTGTCTCAAGCATCTGGATTTTAATATAAGAATTAATCCTCAAATGTCTGGGGTTCCATTAAGGATCAATATAAAAACGTCCATCGAGTATCAGTCGTCAGGCCTCTGGGGTTTCCTCTCAGAACCAGTCTTCAAAACACTCTATTTCCAAACAAAACCAATCTTCAGATTCCATCCGGTTCCAAACTCAGATTTCTTTCATTGCCAGTCCTGTTGCTTAGGGGCCACCCGTTGACTTTTCATTAAGGACCACAGATCTCTTGGTTTCTATCCTCCTTTTTCTTCTTCTTCTTTTTTTTTCAGCTTCTCCCATTAGGGGTCGCCACAGCAGATCATCTGTCTTTATACCCCCCTGTCTTCTACATCTGCCTCTTTTAAACCAACTATCTGCATGTACCTCTTGGTTCCTATCCAGTCCTCAAAGATTGTCAGTGTTCCAGTTGAGTTTTTTATACCCGTACCTAACCAGTCAGCAAAACCTTTACAGTCCACTGAGCTACAACACCAGATACAGTTTCAGTCGTTCAAGATAAATTTTTTCTGCCTGTAAACCTGCCCACTGGAACAGTGTGAGGGCTTAAACAGGAAATGCCATGAAGCCCCACAGTGTCCATATGGAACCAGCCAAAAACGAGACACAAGCGTCTGACTCTGCTTTGGTCCCTGATTTACACACCTGCAATATGGAGGATGATATAAACCAAATATCCTATCCCTCCTCTTTTTGTCTGTTTGGAACACTTTTTGTATTTTTCTTTCCTGCCCAAGCTGTGCATATACACCACCATGTGCACATTATAGACACCGAAGAACAAAGATGTTTGAAGATGGAGCTCCTTCGGGATTCAAAGATCGAGCTCCTTCGACACTCATGTGCAGAGCGCCTTTTACGACTTTTTCAACTACAGAACCGAAGGCTTCGACCTTCTACTTTTTTTTTGTCGCTTTTGTAAATATTTAATATGATATCTGAACAGTGCAGAAGAAACCCTTTACTTTTAGTCCACTGTCAAAACTAATTTCGACGCGTATCAGCTCGGGTCTGTCGGGAAAAATAACCAGAGCAAAACTACGAGGAGAAAAAATAATCCTGCATATTGATACCTTGTGATGAACACATCGGAATTTCCCATTCATCCATGAGGTGTATCAACAATGCGTGTATGACAGAAACTGTGCGTTTGTACTTGTGTGTACATCTACGTCTTTTTGTTACAATGTCTGCGGCAGCTCAAGTGACTGTTACCTCCTGTTTGATATTTTCTAATTTTGGATTTTCGCTATTTTTATTGTCTGTTTTGAGGGTCGATCCGAATCCTCACTGGTCCATGTGTAGACTCGGATTTAAAGCGCCGCTGTATAACAAAACCGCGAAAATCACACACACCAGGTCCTACAAGTTGGTGGAAAGGGGAGCTTTTCTCTTTAAACGCTATATTCCAGACCATTTTGTCCGCTATTAACTGTAACCTGACCTCAGCAAGGCCAAGACTAAGGTCTCGAATCAAGAAGAAACAGGCCAGACCTGATAAGTGCACTGAAAATGTTGGAAACACTGACATCTACTGGGGGTCGAGAGAACTGTACAACTCTCCAAGTAGTCAAGAATATACATACATACATACATATATTGCGAAAAGTTTGCAGACACCTGGTCATTAGTACGGTATGTGCTTTTTGAATATCGTATTCCACATTCTGTCCCAATTTGCTCCTATAATTTTCTACACTCTTCTAAGAAGATGTTCCACTAGATTTTGGAGTGTGCTTATGGATATTTGTGTTCATCAGCCACACGGGTGTTAGAAAAGGCAGGTACTGATGTTAGTGAGGAGACCTGGGGTGCAGTCAGCGTTCACATTTATCCCAAAGGTGTTCAGTAGGGATGAGATCAGAGCTCTATAGCAGGCCACTCAAGATCTTCAAGATCTTCCTCTCCAAACTATGTCAATTTTACATTCATGGAGCTGGCTTTGTGCCATGCAGGAACAGTTTGATACAGTTGTGTGCCACCACAAAGCTGGACCTTTCCACAAACTTCTGCAACAGTCATCAGAAACGTGAAGTAGACTCTGGAGAACCTGGCACACGATCTGCAAAATACTGATCAATGCACATTAGATGAGCAAAAGGCACTGATATTCCTTCAGGTTGATTCCAGGTGCACTGACCCCAGAGGGTCATTTCGACAAACGTGAGCTTACAGCCACAATATTTAACGGAAAATTTCACTCAAAGTGAAAGTTCGGATTTTTGAACATTCGGTTCCACCTTTAGTCCCCGTTTGCTGTTCGAATCGGGTCCACTCTCCTGGGAAGACGTTCCACTAGATTTTGTGGAGTGATCTTTCAGCTACAAGGTCCTTAGCAAAGTGATGGCTCCCGCTATAAGCTGAGATCTTCCACATCTTTCAACCTATGTAGAGGATCTTCACGGAGCTGTTTTTGTGCACATTTCATCATGGTGGAAAGGGTTTTGGAACTCCTCGTTCCATTTAAAGGCAAAATGTAAAATTTTTGTCTCTCCAGCTTTGTGGTAACAGTTTGGGGAAGGCTATAAAGTGTATCAAAGCACTGCTGGAAATTGCAATATTTTTTAAACAGAGACAGTGGGCGTGTCTACGAGTTTGCTAACTGAAGAACTCATTCAGTATTATATGCGTTAGCATATCATGAGTGAAATTTTCCCCTAGTGACTAACCCTGGTAGGTTGACCTTCCTGTCAAAAATATACGGATTTAAAAAAGTATAGAACGATTAAAAAATATAGATGCTAGACGTCGCACAACTAGACTTTGCCCCTCATCGCCATCTAATTGGCCCCAACCCCTTTAACATTTTGCATTCAAATGAATCGCGACCGCAACATTCGAACGCATTTAATTTTTGGAAATGTGAAGCCACAGGTATAGAGTTTTTTTTTTTTTTTTTTTAATAATTAAAAGAAATAAAATACTAGGTGGTATCGGAAAGTTTCGAGACTCACTCTGTTTACAAGAAAGTACTTTATTTATCTGCACATTTTGTCAACGTCGCAAGCAACTTCTGCGATTAGCAGAAGCTCCGCTACGGTGTCAAAATGGCGTTTGATCCGGATCTTCATCTTCGGAAAGAGGGCAAAGTCCGCAGGAGTCAAATCAGGCGAGTGCTCCCTGTGACTTCGCGTGCAGCCTTGTGCTGCCATCTGCTGGCACGTTACAAAACTAGTCTCAGAACATTTCGTTACGCCCTCGTAATTTAAAACCAAAAGACACTACGTCCGATTGCTTTTGACAGAAAGGTAACTACAGAGCTTCTCAAGATGGCGCCCGTATTTTTTCCCCACCAAAAACCCTTTGACCAGCAGTCCAACCCTAAACTTCTCGGCCGTCTCCTTTCCACCGCTTCCACCTACAGTATTTTCTTCTCTTCGCGAATCCGGCATCTGTTTGCGTAAAATTACGAGCGCTAAACACTTTTTCCTATGCAAACGAAACGGAATCGACCTTACCTTAAAATCTTGCGCCGTAGCCTCGAATTCACACCGAACATCATAACGTTTCGTACTTTTTTTTTTTCTAGCAGGATTTGTAATTTCAACCTCAAACTGAAGTCATTGAGGTTGTTTTTTTTTTTTTTTTTTATGCTGTATTGAGATGAATTGTACAAAAGAAATTATATGTAAACGTATATTATTACTACGAGCGTATTTATTATTGTTACACGTGTATATATATATATATATATATATATATATATATATATATATATATATGTCTAGCTATGTCTCAGGCTTGAGGAGTCGGTTTTACCCGTATGAGATCAAATGTCAATGTTTTCAGGTGTTTTTTTGTATTTTAATATTTTGTATTTTATTTGATTTTTTTTACTATCTGATTGAAGTCTGAGGTTAATACGTCTGCCTGCCATAAGCCTTTCTTTATATATATATATATATATATATATATATATATATATATATATATATATATATATATATATATATACACTTAGGCACTGATCTAGTAGGCATGGTGATTATTTGTGCACTGAACTCCATTTCCCAGAAGGCAACTTTCGTCGTAAATAGGTCGGGGGAGGGCGGTGGGGGTGTTTCGCCAAGCCGAAGCAGTCTTGTGTTCGGTTTCCTGGTTCTAAAGGGATTTATATTTATTTGTATTTTTTGCTGCAAGTCGAGGTTTTTTTTCTTTTTACGGCTCAAACATTTCAGCGTGTCCAGAGTGCCTTTTTTAAATGTTTTTTTAAATTTCAAATACGACGTTAAACATGTCCTTGTTCACTTTCCTTAACATTTGAATTATTAGCACAAACGACCTATCTGAGTAAATATTAATTAAAAACGTAACGCTTGTAGTGCATCATTTTACAATAACAACATCGTTTTCAGGCAGGATATATATATATATATATATATATATATATATATATATATATATATATATATATATATATATATATATTTTTTTTTTTTTTTTTTATTATTATTCAACCTATTGGAATTGTTCCCTTGTGGCTCGATTTTATGTTTTATTAATTTTTTTCCTTTCACACCTATATAAAATTTGAATTCAAAATGGCTTCGTGATTGCTATAGTCTAGAAAAAGTACACCACAAAGTACATTATATGGACAAAAGTTTGGGATTTTTAAACATTCCAGTCCACATTCAGTCCCTGTTTGCTCTTATGATACTCTCCATTCTTCTGGGGAGATGTTCCACTATATTTATGTTGTTGAGGAGATTTGTGTTTATTCAGCTACAAGGGTGTTAGTAAAGTCAGGTACTAATGTTGGTTGAGTTGAGGAGGCATAGGGTGGTGTTCCAGTTCATTCCAAAGGTGTTCAATAGGGTTGGAGTTCTTTAGCAGGAGATCTTCTACATCTTCCGACCCCAAAGCAGGGGTATTGTCATGGACCAGGTTTGGGTCTCCTACTTCAATCTTTCATGCTGCATTCAAAGATGTACGATACAGTTGTGTGCCTCAGACTTCCTGGTATGAGTTTGTGGAAGAAAAAATGTGGCTGGAAAAATCTGGTTTCTTAATACTTTTGTCCTTTGAACAATTCGTTCCCTCCAATAGGAGATTGGATCTCAAAAGCTTTGAAGGTTTTGATTTCTGTAATTTGAACATCCTCCACAACATACCGTATCTGTTTGCTAAAAGGGGAACCCTTGCTAAGTTTATTAGCTAACGTCAAGATTCCCGGAATGGAAACCATGGAAATGTATGCAATTACCGTATGAAGTAAAATGAAAGAAAACTTTAGCATATTTTATTTTAAAAGGTTTTGAAAGTTTTAATTGGCATTTCAGCTTCGTAGCTTTTCATTGATACACGTTCTCTACAGAGCACAAAAAAAAACCCCAAAAACTATTTTCAATTAAAGGTTTTTTTTTTCTGGAAAAAAATAACTCTGTGACTTGCTAATCTTGATGTTTAAACAATAAGCAAACATTGCTAATGCTATTTATTAAACATCTTAACCCAATTTCTTTTACATTTCAATATCACATAATAATGCAATATATATATATCAATATGATTTTTCATTAGGGCTTCAATCAAATAAAATATTTAATTGCGATTAGTCGCAACTTTATGGCACATTTTTATCTCTTCTGAATGTATCTTAAATTAATAATTTTCAAGTTTTTAATATTCTAAAACAAATATTGATGCTTTATGCAAATGCTTGTTTATTATAATGAAACCAAACGCAACATAAAGCATGAAGACAAAAAATTCTCGTAAATGTTTTCAAGCAGTTGTGGTGTTTTAAATAACGTAAATCATCAGGACACCAAACGGAACTTTTGCTGTGTTTCCACACGGATGGTTTTGATTGCCGGATGCATGCATCATGGCGGATTTCTGTGCCTGATTTGAGACTCGGCGCGTCAGTAAACCGAATGTAAAACGAACAAAAGTAAAGACTCATTAATAAACGTGAGTTGCATTGGAAGTTTTAGTTCCGCCTCCTTTATATTCATCCATTTATATTTTTTATAAAAATGGTCAAACTGAAATTCGCGCTGAATTAATCGCGCCTTAATAAAATCTGTGCCCTTAAAATGAATGTTATTTTTGACAGCCCTAATATATATTTCTTTTCTTTTATTTGAATTTTTTTGCCTTTTATGTTGAATTGTACTGTCTTACTGACTCGACCCCTTGGTCTCGGAGATTTTTCGCGTAGTTTTTACCTCAGCTTTTTGGATATCGGAGTGTATTAGCGATGTAGATGAGAGAAAGTGAACAAGGTGGTGTTAAACAACAATCGTGGAACTCGGGCTTTTGTTTTTTTCGACTGCCTTTTCTTTCCAAATTTTCATATCGACTTATGTTTGTATGATTTCTTTTTTTTTCAGGATGTTATGTTCGATTCCACACGGGTTCACGAACCCATGAAGCGGGACGCTTTAAATAAAACTCTCGGCGTCCTGCTAACACGTGCGTCTTCATTCGATTTTGAAATGATGTCCTGTTTTTGTGTGTGTTTGAGAGACATTTTACCTGTACATACGGACTCTTCACTGAAACATAACTCTGTGATACGTGTCTTTTAAAGCACTGTTGTTGCGAAACTATTCTGAGGTAAATTAAGTAAAAAACATATATTTCACGTTTCGTATTGTCTTGTTTAGACACTAACAATATGATGGTTAGTTATATAACAGACTAGACAGCGCTCTTTTACAGAGTTCTTATTGTAAATGTGTAGAAATATAAATCCTGAATATTGAATGTTAAACGTCTCATTTGGATGCATGTACTATTTTTTAATTTATTTATTTTTTTATTGAAAAACCCACGTCACAGCTACACAACACATCACGATCCCGTTCTGTCCCAATTCGCATCTTTGAAATAATGTTCATGCTCCTGTAGCGAACTTCAGTAATCTCAACTACTATTGATGTTGATGTTAATGTTGATTTGCTTATTTGTATGTATTTTCCTATTATATTATATTTTCCTATTATTTAAAAAAAAAAAAAAAAAAAAAAAATTCATCGGACAAATCCGGGCTTTGACATTGAAAAATGAAGAATTTTTGGACTTCTGTTTGTATAACAAGGATATATTTGTTGACTTTTCATCAAATTTGATTGAAATTTAATGCTTGCTTTTATTATACTTATTTTTTAATTTTTTATCTGAGCCCTTAAAGCTACAAATTTCAGATATCATGCCACAAAATATATATAACTGTTGTATCTATTTATTGAATGTATTTTTTTGTATTTTTTTTTACAGAATCTGTAGCTTCATTTGTTCACCAGTTTATCCGATTAAATCCAATCAGATTTTTATACAGAACATGGCACAACCAGTCCTCCATGTTCCAGTAACAATAACCCATGTTTATACAATAAACTTACATTAAAATGAGTTTACAAGCCGAATTTCAAGAGATTTCCTTTACAATTCCAAACTCTTACTAAGTGAAGTTGAATAGAGTATTAATGCCGTGAAGTAATGAAGTCTGTGAAACTAACAATCATTTTAAAAAATGAATTAAATCAATTATTATTCATATTATTTGAGTCGTTACAAATTGTTGCAGTTTTTTAGCAGTATGACAAGTTAAGGACAAATGTGTTTTTTTGTTGAATTTTTGACCACACTAATTCTTGTAAATTTCATAAATTTTTTTTTTTTTTTTGTCATTTTTCATCCCTGACACTAAAACTGGGAAATTTTTTAATCTTAGAAACTTAAAACAAGAAATTGGGGGAATTTGTCAGGAATTGTGTCCTGAAAATACGCCAAGACATTAAATCACTACAGTTCCATACACGGGTCCTGTGTGAATTTATATGAAGTGTGAAGTAGACTAGCGCTTGTTGCGTTCACTGTTTATTTTACCGATTGAGATCTTCGGAGGAGTCCAAATGTTACCGAAACTTAGCTTCATCAAAAATCTATGAAATACATTTATTCATGCGCAATTGCAAATTATTAGGTACGTATAAATTGACGATTTGGAAATGTATGAAATCCTGTCAGGATCTTACGACGGCGTTTCGGTAAAAAATTTAAACAAATCTACGATTGCGAGATTAAAGTCGTAGCGATAACGAGAATAAAGTCTTATTTTGTGAACAAACAGGGTTGATTTCTTTGATAATTTTTCTCATAGTCACTTGAGAAACAACATCTCCTCTTCGTCTCATTTCTTCTTCTGAATAAATGAAGTTTATTATAACTTTTTTTGGATTTTGTTATTGCTAAATTCTAACCCAAAGTAGGAATTTTTCTCAATTCTCCAAATATTACCTCTTTAATCTTGACAAAATACTTTATTCTCGCATTGTGTCAAACTTAATGTCGTAATCTTTTTACGTAGTTCTAAAACGCTGTAGGATCCGAGGTGTGAATATGTAAATGGTGTAAATAATTCGTGAGGTATGTTATTCTTTTTTTGACATATTACTAGGGACCATTTGATCTGGTGTCGATTGTAACTCAATCGTGATGAACCTTCCCGTTATTCAAAGCTAAATCAACCTCAAAAGGACTCCATCAAAATGAATGCCCACTTTTACATCCATATTAATATTCTCCAGTTACGTGTAACATAGTTTCCAAAGGAACTTGGGAATGAACGTGTCAAATAAACCTACAGGAGACTCTAAATCCTTGTTATTTTGGTTAACCTTGTCGGATTATGCCAAATAAAAGGATCAACAAACAAGTAAATAAATCAACATGGGAAGTTAAATTCATGTTGCAAGTCACTTTGGGTTTTTTTTTTTTTTTTTACTTAATGTCCTTTTTTGGTTCATTTATTTAAGGAGGCTATTAGATATGTGCACACGTTGTCGCGGTTTAATGCGTGTGTATATATTGTGTAACCACACAAACACACACACACTTTTTTACCACATCCAGAAGTAGGCAATTGCATGTTGCAGGAGAAAAGAACCAATTGATTTGTAGTCGCTAGTAACTAGTCGCTAGTAACTTCACCATCCATTATTTCACTGTAAATGAACGACTGTTAAAGGAGAAATGTCGTGTATATTTATTTTATATCCTTTATTGTAATAAAATACTTTTTTTTTTCCTGCTTTGTGTCTGTTTTGGTGGGTTCGGAGAAATGCGTAACGTCAGTCTACTACGTTTGTTATTTTGATTATGGTTTTTTTTTTTTTTTTTGCTGTTACTCTGGGATAAACATTTTAGCAATAGCAAAAATATGACAAATATTTTCAATGGTAAAAAAACTTTTTACCTCAGAAATGAGCTTCATTTAGTCACACTAGCAGGGTATTGCTTAAAGCTAAATACTTTATGGCTAATGCTAGGCAGCTGACATTTTGATCCCAATATTTTTGCCATATAGTGTATTTATGTCAGCTTCATGAATGTTTTTAATAGTGAGCTAGCCTGAAAGAATGTTTGAAAGGAAAACCGAAAAACATCAACATCAATGCAGATTCCTCTCAGAAATCCTGTCAGCTTTTTTTTTATGTTAGCTAACTTGGAAGGTGTCAGCAGTTAAATGTATAAAGCTCCATGTTTAATGGTTTCCACTACGAAATACCAATACAGATCATCAGCTGTTTACCATTTCCTAGTGTAGAAGCTTAATCATGGCTTAACGGTCACTAATGGTGTCCAGTAGATACAAACATTTGATTTACAAGCTGCCAAAGGCATTCTTTTGGTCTTTAATGGTATCTGACAGAACATGCCACTAGTAGAGTCCCACAGGGTTACAATATAGCAGTTTCTAGTCAAACCAATATATTTTCCATTAAATTGGAATTTGGAGGTATAATGACGTCCTAATGGTGTCCAGTGAATTCCAAACATGATCCACAAGCCGCCAAATGCATTTCATAGGAATTTAATGGTATCAGATATAACATGCCACCAGTAGAAGGCAACAGATTACCAGTAGAGAGACACAGGTTAAAAAACATCACAGTTTCCATTAAAACCTATATATTATCCATTATATCCATTAAAACCACAGAGTATTGTATGGTTTCCAATACAAAACAGATCAGCTGTTCAACATTAACATCATTTCCAAATGTTCTTCTTTATTCTTGTTTTTAGTTAGCTCATGTTAGCTCGTGTTAGCTAGCTGGTTGGTGTTAGCAATGAAAAACGTGATCTACAAGCTGCCAAATGTGTTCTATTGGTTCTTCTACTTGCCACAGATTACCAATAGAGACCCAAATTGATACACCACTACAATTTCCATTAAAACCAATATATTTTTCAATTTATAGCTATTAAAACCACTCAATATGACAAGAATCATTTCATAAATCCAGTCAGGTTAGTGCTAATTAGCATGTGGAATGTTGTTAGAACTCAAATGTATAAACATTTAATGGTTTCCGGTACAAATTCCATAACAAACACAACAGCTGTTCATCATACACATCATTTCAAACGGTTTTCATGAGTCGTGTGGTTGTTAGCTTGTGTTAGCTAAGGTTAGCTCGTGTTAGCTAGCTGACTGGTGTTAGCAGTGAATTTATTTAAAAAAAATAAAATGATGTATATGACAACAATCCTGTCAGGAATCCTGAAAATGTTGTGTTTTTGTGTTTTCTTTTTGTCATAAAATCTTTTATAAAAAAGATTTTATTTTAATTACAGTTTCTCTTTCTTCCACAGGGTGTCACTGTTAATGTGCTCTACGGTCAAGTTTATTCAGGATGTGAGCCAGATTCCTCCGCTTCGTGTGTTCCAGTGTGTGTTTTGTGAGTAACAATAAAGTGTGTAGGAGCAGGGTTAGCAAGACCTGCCTGTAAGACACACTGACTTTCCTTAGATAACACAGTATACCAAAACACACACACACACACACACACACACACACACACACACACACACACTTTTGATCCATTTGCTCTTTCCAAAAATTGTATTCTAAACTAGGACTTTTAAGTAACATACTAATTATTATATATATCCAGCCATATATAGTAATATAATATTATATGATTAATAAATTATACACAAGAAATTTAATGTAGCGCTCTCTGTGCAGCTCGCAGTCCAATTTGTAAAAACAAATGGCACGTGGCGTTAGTGATTTGCCTCTAGAGGCCGCTCTTGCAATAACAGCGGAAGCCGGAAAAACTATCGGAAATCGTTTTCAAAATATGTCTCTGGTATTATTCAGAGGGCCTTTCGAAATGTGGGGTCCCGTAGTTTGGAGATCCCTGCTCTAGAGTATTTCTTTAAACACTATATAAAAAGAATTTATAGTTTTTGTTTGGCTAGAAGCTGCTTGGTGTATTTCTGTAAGGAGAAAAAAAAATGGCCGCCCGGTTCCAGCGAGTGCCGGACGGCGGCTCTAGCCGTCGTTCAAAAGCGTCTTTGTTGGGGACCTGGAGCATGACTCATCACGTACTAGCATGTGCAAGAGAGAGAGAGAGCTGGAAAGAGGTTATGGGCCAATCATGCCACCCACACAAGTTCCAGCAAATCAGCTTGTGTGTGTGTGTGTGTGTGTGTGTGTGTGTGTGTGTGTGTGTGTGTGTGTGTGAGTAAAAAATTCTCAGGATTCTGTTTTCCTGAGTCAGTGGCTCTGAGTGTGTTTGCAAAGAAACATTTAAAAGCTCTGGACAGATTTTCCTCTCATTTGCTGGGGGTAATGTTTTTTTCAGAAAGGTTGAGGGGTGAGTTTTTCCCCCCCACCCTTTGTGTGTCAGAAGGTCTGTGTGTGTGTGTGTGTGTGTGTGTGTGTGTGTGTGTGTGTTGGACTCTAAATACCAAATGCCAAGTCTTCAGAGAAACAAACGTGAATTGATGCTTTGCTAAAGACGAAAGATGTTAGCAAGCGATGGGAACCAGGCCACGCAAATTCACTGAAGGCCACTGAGAGTTTTTAAATAATATTAATATTGCATATTTATAACGACATTTTCTACCGCTTTTATATGCACAGAATATACACACTCTTAATTTATACATTATAAATAATGGTTGGTAAAAACCTTCTCTTATGTCATTGCTAGCATATCAGGTGACCTCATGGAGAACAGGTAAGTGGCCAATTGATTAATATGTTTCTTAACATCCTGTTTCACATTTAGTCCCCATTTGCTGTTTTAAGAAGCGCCACTCTTCTGGGAAGATCTACCACTAGACTCTTTGGAGATTTTGTGGAGATTTTGTGTAAATTCTGGGGATATTTCGTTGAATTTTTGTGGAAATTTTGGGAAGATTCTGTGGAAATTTGGCAAAGATTTTAGGAAGATATTGTGGAGATTCTTTGGAGATTTTGATGAGAATTTTGTGGAGATTTTGTGGGGATTTTGTAGAGATTTCTGGGAGAATCTGTGAGATTCTCTAAATATTTTTTTTGGAGATTCTGTGGAGAATTTGTGGATATTCTGTTGCGATTCCGGCGATATTTTGTTGAGATTTTGGGGAGATTTTATGGGGATTCTTTGAATATTTTGGGGAGAATGTGTGGAGATATAATGTAAGATTTGTGGAGATTTAGGGGAGCTTTGTTGAGATTCTGTGGATATTTATACAATACAATATGGAAACAATAACACATTTGAATAGGATTAAATACAGCCCCCCCTTCTGACCAATCAGATTCGCTGCACTGAGGTAAAAATCAGAGTAAACTACGTCTTACGCAGCCGGGAATTAGCACGTGCACTTGCATTTGCTTCTTGCCCAAACTGTTACCACAAACTTGGCGGGCGAACAATTGCACCGGACGTCTTTGAATGAGGCAGCATGATATTTTCCCTTCACTTGAACTAGGAGACTTGAACATGGTCCATTGCAGGCCTCCTCACCTCACCTACATCACTTTGCTAACACCCTTGTGTGTGAATGAGCAAAAATCTCCACAGAATGTCCACAAAATCTTGTGGAACACCTCCCCAGAAGAGTGGACCTCATTATAACAGCAAATGGAGAGTAAATGTGGACTGTGGCCACATTTTGGCCAAACTTTGGGCTGAGTATGTATTTAAAGAAAACATTCCTAGAATTCAGATTTCTGCTTTGTGTGAAAATTTTTATTCAGACTGTATATTAATGAAGGTAGGCGGGGTTAAGGAGTGGCCATGGCCACGATGGACCCCATGAGAAGCCTGGGGGTGACTGGCAAGGAAAGACTTCTTTAGATGGTATGAGGAAGAAACCTTTAGAGGAACCAGACTCAAAAGGGAAACCCCTCCTCATTTGTCCTTTCTACAGTCTATAATACAATCAGTTGAAGAAAACAGGAGCTCCAGAGAAATTTGTAAATGAGCTCAACATCTGAGATCATTATTGATCCAACACCAACTCCTCCATGCCAAAGCATTTAAATGTGTAATGATGGAGAAACAGCAAATGTAAATGACACGTATATGTGCATTGTACATATGGAAACGTCGCCGCATAAAAGCACGAGACTTCTATCTTTCAGATCCTCTGCGGTTCACATGCAACGTTTCGCACATAACCACTTTCTTTCATCAAACCCGAAAGATGTGTCTGAGTCATGCTGGTGTCGCAACCGAGGTCAACCTTCTTCCGCTTTTCCAGAAGACGTGGAGCAATATCCTCCTGCACAGAAACCCGTTATTTCCTTCCTGACCCGATATATTTACATCGGATTCATTTGCCGTGACGACATTCAATTATCTCAGTGACACTCAGTCCATCCACTGTTATCTACTCCACCATCCACTTTCATCCATCCATCCACTCTCCTCTAACCACTTCCGTTCAACCATTGTCTTCTATCACTTCCATCTATTTACTTTCATTCAGCCACTCTCCTCCATCCACTTCCATCCACTATCCTCCATCCACTCTTCTCCATACATCTCCATCCAGCCACTCTCCTCCGTCCACTTCCATCGACTCTACTCACTCTACTCCCTCCATCCACCTCCATCCACTCGACTCCATCCACTCTCCTCCATCCACCTCCATCCACTCTACTCCATCCACTCTCCTCCATCCACCTCCATCCACTCTACTCCATCCACTCTCCTCCATACATCTCCATCCAGCCACTCTCCTCCATCCACTTCCATCCACTCTACTCCATCCACTCTTCTCCATACATCTCCATCCAGCCATTCTCCTCCATCCACTTCCATTCAGCCACTCTCCCCCATCCACTTCCATCCAATCTCCTCCATCCACTCTTCTTCATTCATCTCCATCCAGCCACTCTCCTCGATCCACTTCCATCTAATCTCCTCCATCCACTACATCGAATTGCCGTGGCGACATTTAATCATCTCAGTTACACGGCTGATCAAAATCGAGAGCAATTCGCTGACATCGGGGATATCGATACCAAAACTGATACCAATGTTATGATCAGCGATATCACGTAGGATAAAATGGACCTATTAGAATAGAATAGGCCATGGAGTTTATCGTCAACAATAAAGAGCTTCAAAGTAAAGTCGATTATTTTCGTCTTTTACGCTTATTATATATATATATATATATATATATATATATATATATATATATATATATATATATATGTGTGTGTGTGT
Source organism: Silurus meridionalis (assembly GCF_014805685.1). Taxonomy (NCBI): domain Eukaryota; kingdom Metazoa; phylum Chordata; class Actinopteri; order Siluriformes; family Siluridae; genus Silurus; species Silurus meridionalis. The sequence continues at coordinate 25,467,136 of NC_060901.1, forward strand.
GTGTGTGTGTGTGTGTGTGTGTATAAATATATACATTCAAACTAATGCATTCCTTGTGCATTAAAGCATTCACGTTAAATATTCGAATTAGTTTACAAGTAGGATCGATTTTATACCATGAGAATCGACCCTGCAAGAGCGATATAGAAAATATCGACGTAGGTCTCGCGTCTGGTCAGGGAGAGAGAGAGAGAGAGAGAGAGAGAGAGAGAGAGAGAGAGAGAGAGAGAGGGGTGGGGGGTTGGGAAGAGGGGGCGGAAGTCTCGCGAGAGTTCGGGCGCGATCGCGGACGCCATATTGCGCGACAGTTATTTTGATTCGTATGTGTCGGAAGCGAGGAAAAAGTGGGGAACGAAAAAAGCGGAGAAACTCCTCGGGGGGGAACGCGGAGAAAAGCAAAACTAAAAAGAGAGCGAGGGTTAGAAAAAAAGGAGGAGGAAGAGACGGCGAGACGGAACAATTCAAAAGGAAAACCGTGTGTTGAAACATTGAACGGGGGGCGACGGACGGACTCGGTGCCCCCTCCCCTCCCCTCACCCTCCACCCCACGGACTTTGAAGTAAAGTTACGCCGTCCTCGGCGCACTTAGGCCCGGCTCCGGAGCCTCCTCCTGCCCGGCCCTGACACCTAGACGGACCCGGAGAGAAGCCTCGGTTCTCGGGCGGCCCCGGGTGGGGGGGGAGCGGCCAGGGAGGACACGAACACGGTAAAGAGAAAACACCTCGAGTTCATTGTTAAAATTAATTTTTAATAACTATTTTATTAATATTAGAAAGTAAAGAACTATTTATATTAGGGGCCTAAAAGTGAAGTCGCTTCCCCTCCTCTCAGCTGTGCAGCAAAAAAAAAATCAGATGGAAAAAAGTTTTCCAGATGACGGATTTATTACAAACCACAGTCTGGAAAAGTCTGGAAAGTTTCGAAATGTGTGTTAAAAAAACTTCCTTTTTTTAAATTTTTAATTTTATTTCTTTTTGTAAACCGTATACCTTTAGCTGGCTGCTAATCTCCGCTTCTGCCTGGATATGGAGCTGCTCGTCTTTACTTTTTCTTTTATAAACTTGTAGATTTTAAATAGATATTACATATTATTTATATATTTATCTCTAATCAAACCGTTTTAAAAATAGTAAATAAATAAATGTGCAATCTGGCATCACGTGCTACGCTTTAATAAATAATCCCGTTTATGATAATAATACTATGAATATTCATGTATTCTAATATTATTGTAATAATGATACAATGTAATACATAAAGCTATTTATTTATTCATTTTAAAGATTTGAACAGGTTTTTAAAAAGGGTTTCTTGTAGAAAGATCTAGAAGCTGTATATATTTGTGTGTGTGTGTGTGTGTGTGTGTGTGTGTGTGTGTGTGTGTGTTTAAAGATTATTAATAATTTATTACTAGTTTTATATGATGCGGATCATCAGATATTTTCAAGCACGTCGTAACAGAGTTTGTTTCAAAATATGAGAAGAAATTCCCGGGATTTTCTTTCCGCGTTCATCCCAAGCGTTTGTTTTATTGCCCGTCTATCCATCCGCTCCTCTACATACACTCTTCTGTTTTCTTCTATCCGTCCACTGTTATCTACTCCTCCGTCCACTTCCATCCATCCATCCATCCATTCACCCACTCTCCTAAATCCACTTCCGTTCAACCATTGTCCTCTATCACTTCCATCTATTTTCTTCCATCCAGCCACTCTCCTCCAGCCACTCATCTCCATACATCTCCATCCAGCCACTCTCCTCCATCCACTCTTCTCCATACATCTCCATCCAGCCACTCTCCTCCATCCACTCATCTCCATACATCTCCATCCAGCCACTCTCCTCCGTCCACTTCCATCCACTCTCCTCCATCCACTCTTCTCCATACATCTCCATCCATCCACTCTCTTCATCCATCCACTCTCTTCATCCATCCACTCTCTTCCATCCATCCACTCTCCTCCATCCATCTCCATCCATCCACTCTCCTATATCTACTCTCCTCCATCCACCTTCATCCATCCACTCTCCTTTATTTATCTCCATCCATCCACTCTCCTTTATTTATCTCCATCCATTCACTCTCCTCCATCCATCTCCATCCATCCACTCTTCTCCATCCATCTCCATCCATCCACTCTCCTCCATCCATCCACTCTCCTCCATCCATCCACTCTCTTCCATCCATCCACTCTCTTCCATCCATCCACTCTCTTCCATCCATCCACTCTCTTCCATCCATCCACTCTCTTCCATCCATCCACTCTCCTCCATCCATCTCCATCCATCCACTCTCCTATATCTACTCTCCTCCATCCACCTTCATCCATCCACTCTCCTTTATTTATCTCCATCCATTCACTCTCCTCCATCCATCTCCCTCCATCCACTCTCCTCCAGCCATGTTCATCTATCCATTCGCTTCCATCCATCCATCAATCCATCCACTCTCCTTTATTTACTTCCATCAATCCACATGACTCCAAACACTCCTCCATCCACTCTGTTTATTCATCTGTTTGTTCTACTAAGGTATAAAATGTCCCCGTGTAGAAATGGAACACTTTCAGTGCTGATTTGTGCCGTGGTTTTTATACACGTTTTAATGTTGTTAAAAGTGTTATTACGTAAACCATGTAAATAGCGTGTGAATATCCGTGTTATAACTTTTTATAATGAGACTTCTCGTCTAGCACTTTGTTAAAATCAGTTTATCCCCCCAGAATAAAAGAGGGAATATTTTTGGAGTGTGTGAGTGCTCTTGCTGTGTGGAGAAATATTTAGCGTCTGAATTTAAAAATGAAGTATTTGTTGGAGATTTGTGAGGCGTCAAGGAGGGTCGGACGTCAGTGTTGGTCTTTGGCGTATGCTATCCTGGTGTTAGCGAAGCAGAACTGTAGCAGAACCCACCAGCTTACTGTTGCTTCTCTCTTCAAAAATGATGTTCTTATAGTCCGTCCTGAAACCTGTTTATATTAAAGTATTTGTCTGGGGGTTTTTTTCTTTGCAAGAATTTTGCATTTTTTTTTTTGTGTAGTTGATGCCACAAGAAAGCAAGTCATGCTGAAGTACTAAAGCGCCGCTGCATCACCGTCTTTATGTAGAGATGATATGAGAGCTGAAATCAAGGACACTGTGGGTAACGTAGCTGAACAGGTTTAAGCAACCAAACACAAAGAACCCAAAGATCAAGTTTCACTGCAAAGATTAATACACTTCTCACCAAACCACCATCTGTTCATTTTCCACCCATTTATCCATCCATTCTTTCATCCATCCATCCATTCTCATCCATCCATTCTCTTTCATCCATCCATCCATCATCCATCCATTCTCTTTCATCCATTCGTCTACCCTCTATACACTTTCATTCATCCACTTCTATCCAACAAATTCCATCCATCCATTCTCTTCCATCCATCCATCTATACATTCTTTCATTCATCCACTTCCATCCAACAAATTCCATCTACATCTATCATCCATCCATCCATCTATACATTATCTATCCATCATCTATTTCATCCATCCATCCATCTATCCATCCACTATTTCATCCATCCATCCATCCATCCATCCATCCATCCATCCATCCATCCTTCCTTTTAAACATCCATCATCCATCTCTTCACTTCTGTCCACTCTTCCATCCATCCATCCATCCATCCATCCATCCATCCATCCATCCATCCTTCCTTTTAAACATCCATCATCCATCTCTTCACTTCTGTCCACTCTTCCATCCATCCATCCACTCTATTACCCATCCACTTCCATTTATTCACTTCCATCCAACAAGATCCATCCATCTGTTTATTGATCCACTCTTTCATCCATCCACTCTCTTCTATCCACTTCTATTTAATCACTTCCATCCAACTACTTCCACTCTTTCATCTATCTATTTTTTTCACCCACTCTTTCATCCATCCATTCACTTCCATTTATGCAATTTTTGTCCACTTATCCATCCATGCATCCATCATCCGCTTTCATTCATTCACCTCTCCATCCACCTCCATCAGTCCACTCCTCTATCAGCTCCTCTGTCCAATTCCATCCTTTCCTCCATCCTCTCCTCTATCCTCTCCTCCATCAGAGAGATTTGCTTTTCCTGTGTTTGAATGAATCACTGCACTCGCATCGTCCAACAACAGCAGCTCATTTTGGTCAGAACATCTCAGCCCTCATACCTCTACTCCTCGCCCTCCATCCCGCCGTGTTCTCTAAAGCACTTCCACAGCTCGGAAATTTCCGGCACGATCGCAGTTTCGTTCCAGACCCCAAATAGTTTTGTAACTCGACTGACTCGCCGCTGAGACGAGTTCCTTGAATTCGCTTCGGATTTATTTGCGGCAGTGAGAAGCTCCGTCTGAGAGCCGCCGTCAGTCCTGTTGTTTCTGGTGTCGATCTCCTGCTTAATCAGAGACCTCGAGCAGAAATGCTGATGAAAACGGGACGCGTGTGTGGAATCTGACATCGGCTTGGCGTACGGATGGTGTGTGTGTGTGTGTGTGTGTGTGTGTGTGTGTGTGTACGGCCTTTTCGTTTCTCCATGTTTCCTGAACAATGTTTTGATTACTGCAGAGCCCCTTGTGGATATTTTAGCGCCGTTAAACTTCTCCCCGCACTGAGCTGCGACGTATCAACACGTTATTTTTAGGTACTGCGATGACACGTGACCGCAGGAGAGCTCGACGTTTCTTTAATTGCCTAATCAAACCCCGGTTAGCCCCGAACTGGTCAGAAAGGGAGCCACGTTTATTACCGGTTTATAACACAGTATGGACGAGAGCACTGGGGCACCTGCCTTTTCCAAACGTGTCCAATACCTACCACGCTTCCACTCAGGTGTCCACACACTGACAGTTGGTCCCGAGTATCTGATCAGTGGTAGAACATATTATGAAGAACACAATAAAAAAAGAAAAAAGCAATAACCTGCCCTGATCAGTCTTTAGAATATTTCTCTTCTTTTTGTTACTGGTGGGATTTTAACCGTTTCACATCCTGGACACAGTCTGTAAAACAGATGAACTGCTCCGAGGGGCAATTACAGCCTCTGCATTTTCCCTCCTTTAACCGTCTTTACGGCTGTTACGCTTTTTCTGTGCCATTCTGTCCCACCGTCACTCTGTCCCACTGTCACTCTGTCCCACTGTCACTCTGTCCTTGAGTCCCACTGTCCTTCTGTCCCACTGTCCTTCTGTCACTCTGTCCCATTGTCCTTCTGTCCCACTGTCAGTCTGTCCTTCTGTCCCACTGTCTTTTACAAGGTTTCGTCAGAAAAAGTTTTAGAATTTCTAGAATGTCTATATTTATTTCTTTGTGATTTTAGGATATTTTTGATCTTATAAACTGTTCTTGCCATGAAGATAGCCTCTGTAGCTGACATGGCAGTAAATTATAGTGTAACTAACTGTCCCACTGTCAGTCTGTCACTCTGTCCTTCTGTCCCACTGTCAGTCTGCCACTCTGTTATGTCCTTCTGTCCCACAGCCAGTCTGTCGCTTTGTTATAATGTCAATCTGTCCCTCTTTCAGTGTGTCCCCCTATTATACTGTCAGTCTGTCCCTCGGTAATAATACCAGTGTTACACTGAAAACGTATTGGAGTCAAACATAATGCAGCGTTTCTTTCACTCGTGCTCACACACTCATTCTCGCCCTGTCGCGCTGCCACGATCCTTCTGACTCACACTGTGGCCTCGTCTCGTGTAAATTTGTCCCTGTCATATGGTCTCTCCATCCGTCACACTGCCTGCCAATGATGTGCGGACCAGCCAGATTCGAGAACCCAGTTTCTCTGGAATAAAACTTTGTGCAGCTCTCAGTCACATGGTGAGGGAAGTTTTTTTTGGGGAGGACCATGTGGGGGTATGTCATGTTCTCACACACACACACACACACACACAGAGCAACCGCTCACATGTTCAATTCTTCAGACCATCTTCAGTTCCTTATATCTGACGGAGGACTTCGCTTCTGTTGCTCTTCTTTTTTTTTTTTTTTCTTCCCATTTTGCGGCGTTTCTGGCCCCTGCCGGAGCCTCTCAACATGGCAGACTCTCTCTCTCTCTCTCTCTCTCTCTCTCTCTCTCTCTCTCTCTCTCTCTCTCTCTCGTTTTTAGATCTCAGATAGAGGAGTTCTGAAAGATCATTGTATGAACGAGAGGAGAGAAGAACAGGAAGCACGTGGATAACTTGGAATGAGGATTGATGGAGGAAACCAGTAAGCAAGGAAGGAAAGAATTAAAGGGAAAGAAGGAAGAAAGGAGATAACAGGAAGCATGGAAGGATAAAGGGGAAGCGAGAGGACGGAATAAAGAAGAACGGGGGCGCTCTTTGATCTTTAAGCGGTCACGGATCAGGTTCCCTTGTTGTTGACGTGATCGTGAGTGTTTCACCTCCGTTTGGCAACAAGGGTGCAGTGAAACCTCCTCGTTTACCCTGAGGATACAGTGTAGGGTTCAGTCATCCAAAAAACAGCACTGTGGGAACGAGGGAGACGGAGAAGGTCATGGTCATACCCGTCACATATGACTTTCTGCTCATGCCTACTCTCCATGGGGAATCTGGTCCAGCTGCAAGGGGTGAAGGAAGGAAGAAAGGAAAAAGGGGTGATGGAGGGGGTAAAGGAAGAGAGGTCAAGCAGGAAGGAAAGAGGGGGAAGAAGGATGGAAAGACAGGAGGCAAATGAAGGAAAAAAAGGACGGGGGGAAGTAGAAAGGGATGACGAGGGAAGACGCGGCAGGAAAGAAAGAAGGAAGGATTGATGTAGGAATTGAAGAAAGTAAGAAGTTGAAGGACGAGAGGACGGAAGGAAGGGAAAGAGAGTAGAAATGAGGGCTCACTTTTACTGCCTGTTAAAAATAAAAGAGAGAAAGAAAAAGCGATAAACTGCTGAAGATATTTTGCATCTTAATTCAGATTCGAACGATCTGCTGGTTTAAAAATAACGCATGCGCGCACCCACGCAGACACACGCAGACACGCAGACACGCGCACACACGCAGACGTCCACACATGCAGCAATGCACATACAGACACGCACACACGCAGATGTGCACACATACACACACAGACGCACACACATGCAGACATGCGCGCACAGACATGCAGACATGCACACACAGACGCACACACGCAGACATGCACACACAGACGCACACACGCAGACATGCACACACAGACGCACACACATGCAGACATGCGCGCACAGACATGCAGACATGCACACACAGACGCACACACGCAGACGTCCACACATGCAGCAATGCACATACAGACACGCACACGCGCAGACATACACAGGCGCACACATGCAGGTGTGCACATGCACACACAGTCATGCAGACACACACACATGCAGGTGCACACACGTGCATACATGCGCGCGCGCACACACACACACACACACACACACACACATATATATATACATATGCATGCACATACACACGCATACATGCACACACAGACGCACACACGCAGCTGCACTGTATTTTTGGTTCCACTGGAAACCATTTTAGCAGCAGACTGAATTCGTCCCCGTTATTGTCTCGTAAACGTCTCAGTTCCGCAGACACACGGCCTTCGCCCTTACAGGGGTTTTTCCCCTTAGGAAGTAGGATGTGTATGAGAGTGAATGAATCTCAGGGTAAACATCAGGCCTGAGTGAGGACGAGACAAATATCACTTCATCCTCATGTCCCCTTATCACTGTGTGTGTGTGTGTGTGTGTGTGAGAGACTGTAGGGATTCATTCAAGGTGCAAAAACACTTCAAATGTTAGAAGGACGGGAGGAGCGACAGGATTAAAGAAAAAAAGGACAGGGAAAAGAGGGGAAGGAACGATGTGGGATTGAAAAAAGAACGGACAGAAAGGAAGGAGACTGAAGGAAGGAATGACTCAAGTGGATTCAAGAAAGAAATAACAGGAAGGAAGGAGGAAAAAGGAGAAATGAAGGAGCGGATGGAAGGGAGAAAGCTGTCGTTCTCTTTGTCACTTTCTTTTGTCTGTTATCTTTACTCTTTACTTTGTCTGTCCCTCTTCTTAAGATACTTTTCCTCGCTCTCTTTTTTTTTTTCTCACTTTGCCTCCTTCCTTCTCTCTCAGGCATGCAGACACGAAAAGACAGAGTCAGTGTGTGTGCGTGTGCGCGCTGACTGTGCTGAGTTGTGAGTTTTGAACATTACCTCCTGAGCCTCAGGCTAGAAAACAAGCCATATTTTCCCATCAAAAACGAGGGACGGGCCGAATCGACACACCAACTTCTCTCCCTCCCTTCGTATTCATCCCTCCCTCACTCCCTCCCCCTTTTTCTTTCTCTTGCTCTATCTCTCTCTCTCTCTCTTTTTCCAAAACACGTTGCACAACAGCGCTGCAAACGTACACAGCGGCTAAGCCATGGGAAACCTTCTCCAGCGTTTCAGCTTAGCAAGTGAAATCAGATCAGCCTTTAACGTTGTCGAGGAGTTTCCCCTTAATCCCAGATTCTCCATGGACAGAGCGTCTCGGCCTCCATGGACAGAGCGTCTCGGCCTCCATCACTGGATAGATGGTCCGAGTGTCTCCGTCTGCATCGACCGAGCATCTCTGTGGACTGATAGTCTCCATCTAGATGGACCGAGTGTCTCAGTCTCTAAGTGCCAATTGTCTCCGCCTCCATGGGCTAAGATGGGGCCAAGCGTCTCCGTCTAGATGGGCTCTAAATGGTCTCCACGTGCCGACTTTCGGGGGAACACTCGGACCTTCAGCATACACATTGGTCCTCTGCAGGAATGTGCTGGCTCGCTCATACGCACACTGTCAACCTGTCAGTGCACGCGCACACACACACACACACACACACACACACACACACACACACACACACACAGCGTCTGTAAAAATGCAGGCAAGCGCGCTCATGTCTAACGTTACCTACAGACCACGAATGCTCTTCTACAGGAAACTTAAGGAAGCCTTTTGGGTCCAATAGAGACCCTTATTTTACCATCATCATCATCGCGAACTCTTAAAGCAATAGCGAACACCATTTACTATATCACTCTGAGCATTGACGTTGCCACGACGATCTTGAAGCGCAAGGGGTTCTTTATTACATCAATAAATCTGAAGTCTGAGGTTTTAACGTTTGCTCGAGTAGTTCAGCAGTGGTTGCGTCAAGAGTTCCGTCCACCTGGAGCGCTGTTGTAATCTTAGAAATTCAGAGTAAAAATGGAACCCACCCCCTCAGTGACATAACTTCGTTTTGTCTCTGAATCTTCGCTCAGCGTAGCTGCGGGTTGCAGCCATGGAAACGGATGCCCCGATGGTTTATATTGTAATCTTGAGGGTAAAGGGCCTTGCTCAAGGTCCCACTCGGTGGTGCCTGGGATGTGCCGTTTTACGTGGTCCGGACCCGATTTTGAAACATCGTAAATCGTACAAGTACCCAAGTCCGAGCAGAACTTGAAGGCCGAGGCAGTAGTGCGTCGGTGTGTTTTAATTCTGGTGTGTGGTTAGACAGGCCCAAGCATGAGGACCTGCCTGTGCCAGTCTCCCACCGGGTCTCGGGGGCTCTGCTTATTAATTCACTATGGTCACAGACCGTGGAGGCGCTGGAGTGAAGTGAGGCCACGGTGTTGCTTTGTTTTCCCCCTGACGTGAAACCCTGAAAAGTTTTCTCTTTATTTTGTTTGATTTTTTTTACCCCCTGGTCCCTCAGTGGCACGCTACCCTGAGCTCTTTCCTTTCTCCCTCGTCACCGAGAGACACGTGCGAAACTGACCCACCACAGGCCACCTCTCCAATGGCGGGCACGCTCCCTCACGGTGCCGTCACGTGACTTGGCTGATATTTGTCTTTTGCTTGGCCTCAAGGTGGGGAGTAATACTCCTAGCAGCTGCGGCAAGCATTTCCGCTTTCCCACACACACACACACACACACACACACACACACACACACACCCACGCACACACACTCTTTCACACACACACACACCGATTTAATTCGAGTTTCTCATTTTATTTTCATTGACGATCTGTCCCTTTGCTTCAAGCAACAACTTTTTAAAACCTTATAAAGCAGGGCCGCAACAACTAATCGGTAAAACGGTAATGGCGTCGTCGAACAACCGCTTAAGTTAGCGCGACGGCAAGATAATGCAGCCGCTTGCAAAACAGCGGTCCGTACAGGGTCAACCGGCAGCGAGAAAAGGTGTGCGTCCCAAGTCGCAACAAAGAACCTGCAAGTCCCACAAAGCAGAGTTTGTGCGGAACAACACGCTAGTGTCGCAATTATTATGCACAATTGAATGTATGATATATTGTAGATGCTCATATCTAAACAACTGAACAAAATGTCAACACAAATTGTCAAAACATTTAATCCCCCACCCACCCTAAAACACATTTGATTAATAATAATAATTGATCGATTAATCGTTTAGCAAGATAATTGTTAGTTGCAGCCCTAACGTAAAGCCGAAAACGACACAATGCAGAGCTTCCAGGGTGTGGCGTTTTTTCAGTTCCCCACTCACAGCTTCAGTTCCTCCCGCTTGGCATTTAAATTGGTCCTGAGAGACGGTACTGGGGAACCCTGACGTTTTGGAAGCGATGCCTGAGATTAAAGGTGTCGGGGATTAAAGGGGTCGATACCCACCCAGTCAGTGTTCAGGTTGAAGCCGCAGGACGTCTCAAACGTGCTTTGGTGGACTCTTTGAAATGTTTCTGCCACCAACAAACCCATTTCACCCCTCCCATGTGGAGCTTCTGCTGGTAATGGGGTGAAGCTCAGCATTTAAGCTGCAAGTTTTTCGATCTTCTCCTTTATATTTTCTCTGTTCTGGACCAAAAGAATCGGGCTTTCCCAGACAGATGTGGTTCTTCACCAAATCTCGGAGAGACACAGTTCCCTGGGATGTCTTTGGATGCAAGAAGGAGAGTCTGTCCACAAAGCCCAGCGCCAAGGTTTGGAAGATCTCCTGCTATAGAGCTCGAACCGCCGTTGGGATGAATTGCCACGGCACCAAAGACCTCCTCCTCACCTCACCTACATCGCCGTACAAAATCCCCCCAAAAGAAAATCTAGTGAAACATCTTCCCAGAGGAGTGGAGCTTCATTCTAAGAGATGATGGAGACCAAATGAGGAAAAGGATGCTCAAAAAGAACCTATGGTCGAGTGTCCACTGCGGACGAAACCCGGGTGTTTCCCCGGCTTGTCGTCATGGTTACAACAGGGGCTAGGTTGTGCTGAGACTTCCTGGGATTTACAGGAATAATTTTCTTTTTTAGTTTTTTTTTTTTTTTTTTAATAGATTTGCATGGATTTGCTCTACTGTTGTCTGAATTTGTAGTGTTATCGGATGTAAGCGCAACGTGGGCATGGCCTGAACGTGGCATGTTTCTGATAGTCCCTCGAACTCGGCTACAGACGTGTGAACTTGTTTATTTGTTTTTCCGCGCACCGAATATCCGAATTCGAACCGTTTACACATGGTCCTCCATATTGAAAAATCGCTGATGCATCAAGAGACCAAAAGTGCCATAGAAGTGTGTGTGTCGGAGTATTTATGAACGTACGTGGAATGCCGGAGAGCCGTCCCACTTGAGCAGCGTGATGGCTCCAGGCCCTTTTTTTTTTCTTACCCTTTTTCCTCGTGTTTTGTTTCCTCGCATGTTTCGACTCGACACCTCTTCGGCAGAACTGTTTGTCAGGATCAGGGGGAAATGCGCTTCAGGGGCTTCACCCGGGACACGAAACGACAAATCTCGGATTAAACCCGTTCTGGTTTCCCCTTCACAAAGTCAGGACGGATTCGCACTCGCTCGGGGACGTGTGTCTCGGGTCGCGCCACGTGACCGGTATTTCATGTTCGAAAGAAATGTTTTCTGTGCCGTAGAAAAGTTCTTTCAACTCTATTGAAAGGCAACTCCGGGGGCGTCCGTTTGCACCAGTTACTGTACTATAGTAATGCTTTTCAGTTTCTATAGCTACGATTGCAGTCTCTCTGGTAACCGTGACGACTCCTGTTTCTATAGTAGTTACTGCCATTTCGATTGTAACCACAGCAACATTGTCCCTGTAGTAACCACGGCAACGTAACCTTGACAGCTTTGGTTTCTAAAGTAACCATGGCAATGTAGTCTCTATGGCAACCTTGACAGCTTTCGTTTTTTTCACTTCTTTTCTGTAGTAACCACAGTAATGGTGGTTTCCATAGTAACCACGACAGTTTTTCTTTTTATAGTAATATGGTCTCTATGGTCACCATGGTCGCTTCTTTATCGACCCACTTGTTACAGGTGGTCATTGGTCGCATCCTCAGAGTGTTTCATTTCACTTGTAGAAGGAGCGCAGTGCCTAGAAAACACCGCAAGCAGAGTATGAAGCTCTCAGGCTCTTGTGTGTGTGTAAGTGTGTGTCGGTGTGCCAGTGCGAGTTTGGACCAGGGCCCGTCATCTCCCAGAGTAATATCTTCTGAGTGCCCTCATGCTTTTTTTCCCTTCTTTCTCTTTACTCGCTAATTCTGCTAACGTGGACCAGATGCATCCTGTTGACTGCGCACTCAGATTTATTTATTTAGCAACAACGCTGCTGTATGCAGGACTCTAGCAGTATGTGTGTGTGTGTGAGTGACATTACTCCAAATAGGCTTCAACAAGTTCCAGGAGAGATCTACCGTATGTATGTCAGACCCGATGGCGACTTTTAGGCTACATTTTGCGTCCCTGTAGTTTTGCCGAGATGTCCACACACGGGGTCAGCGAAAGTTCACGTTAACGCCCCCTCCAGCCAAAGGCCTAGAGGTAGCCGTGTCCTGCAGTTCCTTCCGTCTTTATGACACACCATAGAAACCCTGAGGACAAAAAGGGCTGCGGAAGCGAAATTGTTGCAACCGCCGTTCTCTTCACGTTCTCTTGATTTGTACGTGTGTTTTGAACACCGCACTTCGCATTCGCTGTTATTCGGTTCAGCGTTTCAGGAAGATAGTCTGCTGGTTTGGTGGAGATTTTGTGGAGGTTTGGTTGAGATTTTGTGGAGGTTTGGTGAAGGTTTGGTGAAGATTGAGGGCAGGTTTGGTGAAAATTGTGTGGCGGTTTGGTGGAGATGAGGTGCAGATGAGGTGAAGGTTTGGTGCAGATGAGGTGGAGGTTTGGTGCAGATGAGGTGGAGGTTTGGTGGAGATTGTGTGGAGGTTTGGTGGAGATTGTGTGGAGGTTTGGTGGAGATTGTGTGGAGATTTGTGCTCGTTTAGACACAAGGGCATTAGTAAGCCAGGTAGGGATGCAGGTAAGGTGAGGAGGCCTGGGGTGACTTTCACATTTATCCCAATAGGTTTGAAGCTCTAGAGTAGGAGAGATGTCACATCTTCCACCCCATAGAAAGCAGATGTTCATGGAGCTGGCTTTGTGTCAGGCTGGAACAGGTTTCCTGGTCTCCATGTTCATGCATCAGAACCGTTTGGAGTCAGGTGTCCCAATACTTTTTGGATAAAAACTTTTATCTGCACATCCCAAATCGATGCTCTGCACTACACGTGGACGAGCCGTTGCTATAGAAACGGGACTCTGCTTTCTTTCTACTAGACTGTGAATTTAAAGGGTGGGTGGGTGGGTGGGTGGGTGGTGTGTGTGTGTGTGTGTGTGTGTGTGTGTGTGTGTGTGTGTGTGAGAGAATATCCACCCTCATAACTCATGCTAAAAGTGCAACACCACACACACACACACACACACCCTTTAAACATTTCCAGATAGAAATCGCAGATGCCTGCGTGCGCACACGCAACGAAGACCAAAAAAACAGTGAGCGTCTGAAAGCGAGGGTATAATCCAGCGTGTTCTCCGTAAAAAAACGCTTTACAGGCCGTAAGCCGAGCTGCTCTGGAGCTCGTTTCACGGCCCGCATCACGCCACCTTCCTGCTCAGAGGCTCTGAAGTGCAGCCAGACGTCTCCTCCGCACGCCGCGATTTTATTTGTGGTCCGAGACGTCTCGTGCGAGGGAGCTTCGAATCATATCGGCACGGAAGTAGACGTCCATATATTTTCGACCGCAGACGTGATCTAAACGTAGGGTTTTTTTTTTTGGTGCAAAACCGAAATATGCAATATTTCATCCCGGCCGTGGATCCAGTAACCGAAATAAAGCTTCAATAAAAGTCATCGAAAGTGTGCAGGTTGACCCCAAGACCAAGATCCCCCCCCCACCCCACCAACCCCCGTTTTATTTACATTGCCGTGTTCCCCATGAAAAATGCTCCTCGGTGGCCCTGCCAGAAAATTCCATGCACTCGGTGAACAGGCTGAGTTGTGTGTGTGTGTGTGTGTGTGTGTGTGTGTGTGTGTGTGTGTGTGTGTGTGTGTGTGTGTGTCGTTTGCCAGAGAATTTTTCACTCAGTCAGCAGCACGATCAGGCTGAATCCTGTGCAGCTGCCTGAGAGCCCTCGTTCTCTACATCAGGGTTTTCAATAAGCAGATGGTAAACATGCTGCAGGGAAACCAAGTCGCTAGCCTGACTCACTGACTCTCACTGACTCTGAACTAATTTTTTACCCTGACTCACTCACCTTTTACCCTCACTCACACATTAGACTGACTCTCATTACCCTGACTCGCCCTTTACCCTGACTCACTGACCGACCCTGACTCATTCTCACCCAGATTGACTCTTTACCCTGACCCACCCTTTATTTTAACTCACTCCTTACCCTGACTCGTCCATACCCTGAACGAGTAGGTGATTGATCTTGTTGACTCATACACACCAACTCTTTGCGAGTAAAGTCAGAAAATGAAATAAAAAGAACAGCATTTCTGTCTTGTGCTTGAATAAGAATTAGTTGTTGTTACCCCCACCCTCACCCTAACCCACTCAAACCCCAACACACCCTCACCCTAACCCACCCCATGCTAACCCACCTTCACCCTGACCCACCCTCACCCTAACCCACTCAAACCCTCACCCACCCTCACCCACCCTCACCCACCCCACGCTAACCCACTCTAACTCACCCCACCCCACCTCACCCTAACCCACTCAAACCCTAACCCACCCTCACCCTAACCCACCCCATGCTAACCCACTCAAACCCTAAACCACCCTCACCCACCCCACGCTAACCCACTCTAACCCTAACCCAATCTAACTCACCCTAACCCACTCTAACCCTGACCCACCCTCACCCTAATCCACCCTCACCCACCCCAAGCTAACCCACTCTAACCCTAACCCACTCTAACTCACCCTAACCTATTCTAACCCTGACCCACCCTCACCCTAACCCACTCAAAACCTAACCCACCCTCACCCACCCCAAGCTAACCCACTCTAACTCACCCTAACCCACTGTAACCCTGACCCACCCTCACCCTAACCCACTCAAACCCTAACCCACCCTAACCCAACTCCACGCTAACCCACTCAAAACCTAACCCACCTTCACTCTAACCCACTCACACCCCAACCCACCCTCACCCACCCCACGCTAACCCACTCTAACCCTAACTCACTCTAACCCTAACCCGCTCTAATCCACCTCACCCTAACCTATTTTAACCCTGACCCACCCCACGCTAACCCACCCCCACGCTAACCCACCCCTCCAGCTAACCCACTCAAACTCTAACCCACTCTAACCCTAACCTACCCTCACCCTAATCCTAACCCACTACAACCCACACCAAACAACCCTAACTCTCCCTAACCAACCCACCCTAAACAGCCCTTAAACCACCATAACCAACACTTACCCACCATAACCCACCCAATTTTTGGATTGTGCATTCTCTTGATGTATGTGTGTAGTTTGTTTGGCACAGAACTCGGAGACAAAACCAGTGGCTGTGGTTGGGCTGAAGCGCTTTTGCTCGGTTGCCCACCCCTTAGTAGGGTTGTTTGCGTGCGTGCGTGTGTGTGTGTGTGTGTGTGTGTGTGTGTGTGTGTGTGTGTGTGTGTGTGTGTGTGTGTAGGCAGGAAATCAGAAATTCCCTGCGAGTGCCGCAGGCTGCAGCTGGCCGCTGATTGGAAGCAGGCAGGGGCCACAGGCTGTCGTGTTGCATTCTGGGATAGCAGGGTGGCCCCCTCACCAAACACTCTGAGATACAAGGAGGCCTCTGTCAGGGCATTCGAGGACAACACTGAGCCTCTCCCATGAAGAGATTGCAAAATGCACGCACACGCACACACACACACACACACACACACACACACGATTTCTGCAACCGGAACGTGTCGTCCTGGCTTCTGCATTTCGCCAAACTTAGTCTTAGTGTGTGCTTGGGCTGTGTGTCACTCATTTTCCATATGTCTCACACACACACACTCACACACTCATAAAACCTCATACACACCCCCAGCTAAAGCAATCACTGTTTTTGCACACACAAACAACCTCCATCTTGCGACATGTGAAACTGGTGCTGCCTTATCGTCGGCATTCGGGGTCTTCTTTTCTGCTCCCCAGTCTGAGTTCAGCCAGAGGACGTCAGTGCCGCCGTTCCGTATCCTCTTGCCGACTGCTAGCCCACGCCATCGCTTCCTGAGACCGCTGGTCCTCTAGTCCCCAAACATAACCAAGAGTTTCTTAGGTTGACGCGAATCTGACATTTAGTGTTTTTCCTTTGGAACCCCTGGTTTCGGGACGTTTCATCCAGGGTTCCTACGCAGTACGGAATAGTTATGGAATTTGAGTCGCGCGGATTATTTGTTGTTTCCTGCACAAACGCCAATCCATCTCCCAAAGGGCCTTGGGGGACAAAAATTGTTGGTCTCCTAAAATCGTTTTGCTTGGCCGATTATTCATATGCAGTTTAATTTGAAGTACCAATTTAATTCTGTTCGTAATCCAGGTAGCATCAGTGTTTGTGCGCAAGTTTTTACCCGAGTACTCACAACAGTGACTCAAGAAGGCGGCGTCGAGTTCAGTACGGCCGACCTGCTCGTCCTGCTAATCAGCTTGTCGCTCTTTACCGCAAGTCCGTCTGCAAGAGGCTTATTTTTGGGCGTGTGTGTGTGTGTGTGTGTGTGTGTGTGTGGGGGTTGGTAGGTGCTTGCTAAATGAGGCTCTAGGTCTCTAAAAGCCTAAAGTAAATGTGCTGGCTGCCTCGAGACATCTGATCCAGCAGATCCTGTTCCGCTTACACACACACACACACACACACACTTACTAAACCGTGTCACACTCGATCTGGCCAGTAAACGAGCGACGTTTTTATCCGCACCAGGACTTCTCAGTTTCCCCATTTTCCCCGCGAGTCCGGCTCGGGTGTTTGTAAAAAAGAATTTTACGACTGTTTCCGCGTGTCTCAGGATGATCTGGAACCCCGGAGCGTTGCGTAAATACCGCGTCCGAACGGTCCGGAGAATCTAAATTTCAACCAAACATTCGTTTGATTTCAAACTGTTTTGAAACCAGATATTTAAAAAAAAAATACCCCCATTTATGAATTTTGTGTACGCCTCAGCAGCGAGCAGAAATAATCGCGCAATCATTATTCCCTCTTAAATCCTTTCTAGAGTCCGCCACATTCGTTTAGACCGCGGCTTGCAAACAGCCACGTGCTTTGCATTCGAGACTGCGTGCTGCACGGAGAGCGCTGATTGATTTTCATAACCATACCGATTAACTCGTATCTATTTTGATGTAATTAAGCACTTTTATCTTATTTCTTTTATGTTTGTAATAAAGTACATAATTTCATGTCATGTTGGAACGTTTTGTTCCGTTCGAAAAACTTAACGTGGCAGCGCAAACCCCCCCGTGTACACGAAGAGCTACCCTCTACCTGATGCATTGTTATAGTCAAGGAACGACAGGAAGTAGTTTTTTTTTTTTCGTGTGCGCACTCTTATCTGTGTGTGTGTGTGTGTGTGTGTGTGTGTGTGTGTGTGTGTGTGTGTGTGTGTGTGTGTGTTATTTCCAGGCAGTTGATTATGACAGTTAGTGATACACACGCTTGTGATCGCGATAAGGAAGAGCCGTCGTTTTCTCTCCCACTGCTCTTTATCTGTAATCTCCTGCCGATTGCGCCGGTCGAGTTCTGCTCCGAATGCCGGTTGTGCTGTGTGTGTGTGTGTGTGTCAGGGGACGTTTCTGTTTGACAGGAAACAGCTCGGCGATAACACACAGTAGCAGCTGGCCGAAAAGTAATTTTTTTATTTATTTTTTTCAAGCATGCATTCAGGAAAACCGCGACAGCCGAGCGAGGAAATGACGCGAACGTGGCTTCAAAGCGACACCTACAGGACGGCAAGAGTCTGCGGAGGTCACGCGGGGGGGACTTTAGCACATTGAGAGATGCTAGTGAATCAAAATCGTGCAGGATTGACATCGCATCGGGAATCTCGTACAAAAAATTACTTTTTGAATAGTTATTTAGGAACTTGTCGTGAACTTGCTGTTACCGTAAAAAACCTGCTGGTCAGCGGAAGCCAATCAGCAGTTGGTTTGAGAGAATACAGTGCTTTGCGAAGCTCCGTCCCCGTTTATTTTTATTTATTATATGTTTTTGAAGAAAGCAGTTCGTTTTATCACAGGTTTTGCCTCTGATTGAGCGACATCATCTTGTTTATTAATATTCTGTGTATGTGAACCCTTATGGTGGCTTGAATATATGACTGTTGGCACGAGTTGTCTATTTTGCGGGTCCATGTTATATAACTGTACAGTGCACTATTTTTGACTAACGTTTTCTAGAAGTCGGACGATTAATTGGATTTGCCGATTGCTGGAACAATCGTCTATCGGCAAAAACCCATACCGATATAGTTTTTCTGGGTTTCCGCTTTGCTGGCATTACTAGAGCGGCCTCTAGAGGCCAATAACCGGCGCGGTTTGTTTTGCCACGCGAGATTGCGCTATGCATAATTCTATTTGTTTGTTCGTATTGATTTTATTGAATATATTTTCATGATCCAGTACTTTTAACCTTGTTTGAAAACAGTTTGTGTGTGTGTAAAAGAGAGAAAGAACCTACTGTTCTGGAAAATACCTTCTGCACTGTTGGCACTGGTGCTGTTGGTTTCCATTAGAAACCGAGTCGTGCGAGTTTCTAAAGCGGTAGATAGAAGGAGAAAATGAAGAAAGGAACACGTGTTGTACGTTGACGATAACCCGTATGTTTCTTTTTTCCCTCTCTCTAGAACAAAAGATGCTGTGATAGAGCGGGTGTGTGTGCATGAGTGTGTGCGCTGAGGTCCATCCCGCTCCGTCCCGCCAGTCCCCGAATGGCACGGGGAAATCAGCAGATTGACACTCAAGTTCTGCAACAGCTGCTTCAGAAGTTTCCGGAAGTGCCAGAGGGCGTGGTGTCTCAGTGTGTTCTACAGGTGGGCAGCATGGAAATGGGTGGGACAGTGGGTTTGGGTTTAGAAGGAAGAATTTTTTTTTGGGGGGGGGAGGAACAGTCCCTCACTGTGTGTCTCTATTTTTCCGTCAGAATAAGAACGACTTGGAGGCGTGCTGCGAGTACCTGACCCAGGTGAGTCCCGGCTTCCTGTACAGCGAGGGCAGCCCGAGCGTGACAGACCTGCGCAATCACATGACCCAGCTCAACGTGGGTGTGTCGCAGAATACCCATGGTGCCGTGCAACGTGAGCCAGTCAGGATGAACGGCAGCAGGACTCTCTCGCACAGCCTGAGCGACGGGCCAGTGAACGGTCCCCCGACGCCGGCCTCCGATTTCTACCAGGCAGAGTCTCAGTCCCACCCGCACGCTCACACACACTCACCCGCCGCCTTTTGCGTAATGGAGCAGGCGCGGAAGCCGCAGCCGCCTCAGCACCTCGGCCTCTTCCAGCTCGGGGTCAAGGGGCAGAGCTCTACGCCCCTGACGGCCACCCATCGCTTTAACCCCATTACGGTGACGCTGGCCCCAAACGCTGGCCGCAACACGCCCACCTCGCTGCACATCCACGGAGGGCCCCAGGCCGGCCCCAACAGCCCTAACTCGATCTACATCCGGCCCTACGTCACCCAGATCTCGCATCAAGGAGGCCCGCACCACCAGACCTCACACGTTTACATGCCCATCAGCTCCCCCACTAACCCCCAGGCCCCTTCTGCCTTCCAGACACCTCCTGCCGCACCCTCTCAGGCTCCTTCTGCCTCTTCCTCGTCCTCCACCTCCTCATCGGTGCCTTCGTCTTTACCGGCGCCCCCATCGCTTGCATCCTCCTTTAGCCAGTTCAACATCCAGAATATCTCGACCGGGCCTAGGAAGAACCAGATCGAGATCAAGCTCGAATCGCCGCAGAGGGTTGGTGGAGCCGCAGCTGCGGCCGCCACGGCAACGCTAATGTGCTCCGCCTCGGCTCCTCGATCGGCTTCAGCGTCTGGCTCTTTGTCTTGCCCGTCGCCTTCCCCCTCTTCCTCCAATCCGCTCTCCATCGAGGGTGCGGGGCTAAGCCGCAGCCAGCCCACCGTCTACATCGCCGCCTCTCCTCCCGCCGCTGCCCCAGCGCCGCCGCCATCGGACGAGTGCGCCCTCATCCCTCCTTCAGGCCGCTCACAGCCCAAGTTCTACATCTCCGCGAACGCGTCCTCGGACGAGAGCGGCGCTCGGAATCCGCCCACACTCTACATATCGGCCAACCCCACTCTACCTGGGGTTGCGGGAGGCCGGAGCCTAGGCAGCCAAGTCAGCATGGGACCCGCCTACATTCATCACCACCCGCCCAAGTCCCGCAGCTCGGTGGGGGCAGGAGGCGTGGCCACGTCGCCACGCGTGGTGGTGACGCAGCCCAACACAAAATACACCTTCAAGATCACGGTGTCGCCCAACAAGCCGCCCTCTGTGTCTTCTGGCGTCGTGTCGCCTACCTTCGAGCCCAACAAATTACTCGGCACCGAGCAGCACTGCCCTGAGCCTGAGTCAATCAGCCTGCCCGAGCCGCTGTCCCCCAAACGAGACCCGAGAGCCACTGAGAGCCGCCGGCCCAGCATGGGCTCTGATGATGCCGCATACACACAGGGTAAGACTGTGTGTGTGTGTGTGTGTGTGTGTGTGTGTGTGTGTGTGTGTGTGTGTGTGTGTGTGTGTGCATGTCATGACTGGGGTGGAAATTTTTATTTTGTCTTTGTCTGTTTCAAATGTCCCTTTCTAGAGAGAAAGAAACTACACTGTCCCATGCTTGTATTGTCCTTCTCAAACCTGTCTAACTGTCTGTCTGTCTATTTATCTCTGTCTGTCTATCCATCTTTTATTTTAAACACAGTAGTAAATGGATTTTTTATTGTAATTTTCCACTCAGGCCTGCCAAATGGGCTGTGTGTGTGTGTGTGTGTGTGTGTGTGTGTGTGTGTGTGTGTGTGTGTGTGTCTCTCGTTCCTCAATGTAAATTTCTGTCTTATTGGCGTTGGGCGTCTTCAAAAATTGTGTAGACTCACACACTTATTAAAATACTCTCAGAATCACAGCTTTGATTTCTGTGTGTGTGTGAGAGAGAGAGAGGGAGCAAGATCAGCATAGTGCATGTTTGTAGGGAGAGTAAAAAGTAACTTGGACTGAGATGTGTGTTTGTGTGTGTGTGTGTGTGTGTGTGTGTGTGTATGTGTGTGTGTGTGTGTGTGTGTGTGTGTGTGTGTGTGTGTGTAAAATGCGCAACAGCAGGGCAGTGTTTACCTTATATGGATTTTGCCCCATGACGTGTGAGTCATTGACCAAGCGTGTGTGTGTGTGTGTGTGTGTGTGTGTGTGTGTGTGTGTGTGTGTGTGTGTGTGTGTGTGTATGTGTGTGTGTGTGTATTGGTGCACCTACTTTGAGTCGATGTCTGCGCCTGTTAATTGCTTTGTGGTAGTTAATGTATAGTGTGTGTGTTTCTGAGTGGTGGTGTGTCTCAGGCCTGTGTGTGTGTGTGTGTGTGTGTGTGTGTGTGTGTGTGTGTGTGTGGTGATATACAATATCTCACAAAAGTGAGTCCACCTCTGACATTTCAGCAACCATTTTAGTATCGTCTCAAAGGACAATACTATTGAAATGAAACTCGGATATATTTTAGTGTGCAGTTTGTGTAGCAGTACAGATTTTCTGTCCTCTAAAAAAAATAACTTCTTACAGCCATTATTGTCTAAATATCTGGCAACAAAAGTGAGTACTGTGAATAGTGTGTGTGAGCACTATTGTTGTGTAGCACTGCTTTAATCCTCCTGGGTATGGAATTCACCAGAGCTGCACAGATTGTTGCTGGGATCCTTAGAAAACCTCTGTATGACCCTGACCCACTGTACTGTAACTCGGTTTCAGGGTGATACTGATCTTCTTTCAGCCTCGGCATCTTTGTGAAGAGAAACCATTCTAATTCTCAAATCCGCAGAGACTCTTTACCATGTTAAACATGCAGTGGTCAGTGTGAGAGAATTGGACTCAAAGCACCAAACTTTAACTGCTCTAATGCAAGATACACATTTTTGATTGGTTCTGTCAAACATTTTGGAAGGATTTGGTGGAGGTTTTGGGATTTTTGGTGGAGATTTGGTATCGATTTGGTAGAGATTTGATAGGGTTTTGGTGGAGATTTTGAAAGGATTTCCTGGAGATTTTGGAAGGATTTTGTAGGGTTTTGGTGTATATTTCAGGGAGATTTGGTGGAGGTTTTGAAAGGATTTCCTGGAGATTTTGGAAGGATTTGGTATGGATTTGGTAGGAATTTGGTGGAGATTTTGAAAGGATTTGGTGTAGATTTGGTAGGGTTGTGGAGATTTGGCAGGATTGTGGTGGAGATTTGGTATCGATTTGGTAGAGATTTGATAGGTTTTGGTGGAGATTTTGAAGGAATTTGGTGGAGATTTGATAGGTTTTTGGTGGAGATTTTGAAGGAATTTGGTGGAGATTTGATAGGATTGTGGTGGAGATTTGGCAGGATTGTGGTGGAGATTTGGTAGGGTTTTGGTGGAGATTTGGTAGGGTTGTGGTGGATATTTTAGGGAGATTTGGTGGGGATTTGGTGACGATTTTGGTTGAGATCTGTGCTGTATCCAATCACAAAGGTGTTGGTAAAGTCAGGTGCGGAGGCCTGGGGTGGCATTTGATTCCATTAAGAAAAGCAATTCTTATTGTCTAATAACTCCAGCAGCCCCGAGCCGCACGGGGAGCGCAGCCACGCTTGACAGAGAGATTGATTTCCCAAGACGATGAGTGAAGACAGGAAGATGGAGAGTGTTGATTAAATGGTTGAGTGCAGAATGGCGACTCGGAGATGAGAGAAAGCGATCGAGATCTTCGGCATGCGCCATGTTGAATGTTGCTTCGTTGAACAGAACACAGCGGTACTGCTCGGGTCCGAGAGACTGAACTGGGTCTGAATTCTTTCTTATGTGGGTCTTTATTGTCTCTCGATTGGACTCAATCGTCTTTATTGGGATTTAATGGACAATTAGTTGGGTTTAAACACTATCTCTGTTGGTCTAAATTGTCTTTCAGTTGTCTCTCAATTGTCCCTGAATTGGGTCTGAATTTTGTCCACTATTGGGTCTCAGTTGGCTCTTCATTGGGTTCAAATTGTGTCCGAGTTTATTTCTCAATTGGCTCTAAATCGTCTCTCAAATGCATCTGAATTGAATCTCAACTAGATCTGAAATGTCTCTCAATATGGTACATTTTGTCTCTGAATTGGGTCAAATTTTGTTTGCTCAATTGGGTCTAAATTGTCTCTCAATTAGGTCTGAATTGTCTCTAGATTTTGTCTGAACTGTCTCTCTGTTGTATCTCAAATAGGTCTGAATTGCCCCCCAATAGGGTCCATTTTGTCCCTGAATTGGGTCAGATTTTCTTCTCAATTGGGTTTGCATTGTCTCACAATAGGGTCTGAATTGTCTTTCAATTGTCTGTTAGCTCCAAACTGTCTCTGTTGTCTCCGAATTGTCTCTAAATTTGGTCCGAATTGTCTCGCAATTGGTCTCAATCGACCCTGTATTGTGTTTCAATGGTCAGTCAATTGTCTCAGAATTGTCCTTAATCGGGACTCAATTGTCTCTTAGTTGTATCAGAATTATCTCAATTGTCTCCATATTGTGCATGATTTGTCTCTCAATTGTCTTCAAACTTTTTTTAGAATTGGGTCTGAATTGTCCCTCGATAGGATCCATTTTGTCTCTGAATTGGGTCTGATTTGACAGGAATGTGTGTGTTTGTGAGTGTGTCCATCACACTGCTGTTCACCAGAAATGTGTATCTTATACGTTGTGTGTGTATTTTAGCATTGTTGGTGCATCAGAAGGCACGCATGGAGCGTTTGTGTCACGAGCTGAAGCTGAAGAGGAAGAACCTAGAGAAACTAAAAGAGGAGGTGAACGAGATGGAGAACGACCTCACGAGGAGACGACTCCAGAGGTCCAACTCGGTGTCTCAGATCCCATCTGTGAGTCTCACCAGATACGAACCAAGAATCCAGAACGGTGTAGAGGCATTTCTGGAGTTGGATCTGGGCACCAGTGTTAACATCTAACTCTGTGTGTGTGTGTGTGTGTGTGTGTGTGTGTGTGTGTGTGTGTGTGTGTGTGTGTGTGTGTGTGTGTAGCTTGATGAGATGCAGCAGCTGAGGTATAAGAACAGGTTACTGCAGATCGACATTGACTGTTTAACTAAAGAGATTGACCTCCTGCAGACGCGTGGTGAGTCTTTTACACACACACACACACACACACACACACAGGAACTCATACACAAATACACACTTAGTTATAGACCTACATTATAATAGAAATATTTCTACACACCATTATATGATCAGTTGTATGATCTAATCTAATTCTAAATCCATCTCTCGAATCACTTAAACCAGAATAAAGTTATAGAATCCAATTACAACGGGATTTTATTTGTTTTAGGGCCAAATTAAAACGGGATTGGAATCGGGGGTTAAAAACGGGATTGGATTCTGGATTAGTGTGGAATTGGAACCGGGTTAAAATGGGATTAGAATCTGGATTAATGTGGAATTGGAACCGGGTTAAAATGGGATTAGAATCTGGATTAGTGTGGACTTGGAACAGGGTTAAAACGGGATTAGAATCTGGATTAATGTGGAATTGGAACAGGGTTAAAACGGGATTAGAATCTGGATTAGTGTGAAATTGGAACGGGGTTAAAACGGGATTAGAATCTGGATTAGTGTGGACTTGGAACAGGGTTAAAACGGGATTAGAATCTGGATTAATGTGGAATTGGAACAGGGTTAAAACAGGATTAGAATCTGGATTAGTGTGGAATTGGAACCGGGTTAAAATGGGATTAGAATCTGGATTAGTGTGGAATTGGAACGGGGTTAAAACGGGATTAGAATCTGG
Source organism: Silurus meridionalis (assembly GCF_014805685.1). Lineage (NCBI taxonomy): Eukaryota > Metazoa > Chordata > Actinopteri > Siluriformes > Siluridae > Silurus > Silurus meridionalis. The sequence continues at coordinate 25,492,409 of NC_060901.1, forward strand.
ATTAGAGCAAGATTGGAATCCGAGTCAAAAAGGGATTGGAATATTGGACAGTGCGGGATTGAGTGGGGGGGGTAGAATCAGGGTTTAAACCGGGATTGGAACGGGATTAGAATCAGGGATTAGATCGGGATCGGAATTCCCATACACCTCGTCGTCTCTTTGCTGCCTCACGCTACAGCAGCGATCTCCTGCCTTAACACCAGTTTCACTCAAGACAGTTTTTCCATGTGCGCCGTGGGGACATAAACACAATATATTGCCATTATATATAATACTGTTATACACATTCTCTAATTTGAGGATTGTTTTATGTATAAATGTATAAGAAATGGAAGTCAACTGGCTGTTAGGCAGAATTGCTTTAAAAAAAAAACAAAAAACACTCGATCGCACGCGCACACACACACACACACACACACGCACGACACGCGCACATACACACACCTTTTGGACCTTTTGGTCTGAACTGCTATTGTGGTGTTAATGAGCAGTCGCTTCCTGAATGACATCCTGCTGGCGCTCGTCAGTAACGGATTTATGATTCCTCTGCCACTTTTCAGCCACGCGAGAAGCGTGTGCGCACGCGTTCATGTAAAACACACACACACACACGCGCAAAACCAATATCTGCCTGATTAGCATTTGGATCCACATCGAAAAGTGTGTTTGGATGTTCTCATCGCATGACTCCAGGACGTAGAGCTGTTCTGCATTTTCACTTCCTGTTCAGTCAACTCGTGCGTGCGTGTGTGCGCGCGTGTGTGTTTCGGTTTCCTGACTCATGTATTTATGCGTCAGCTTTCAGGTGTGTGAAGGGCAGATGTGCTGCAGGTGTTCGTTTAATGAGCGACAGGAAAGCACTTGTGTGTGTGTGTGTGCGCGTGTGTGTGCGTGCGTGTGTGCGCGTGTGTGTGCGTGCGTGCGTGTGCGTGCGTGTGCGTGCGTGCGTGCGTGCGTGTGCGTGCGTGTGTGTGCGTGTGTGTGTAAAACTAGTTGACCTTGTTTTGTCTGCGTTTTTTTTTTTTTTTTTTTAGGACCACACTTCAACCCGAGTGCGATCCATAACTTTTACGACAACATCGGCTTCCTTGGTCCCGTCCCCCCCAAACCCAAAGGTACTCCGGCTGTAGGTGAGAATGAACGCACGCACACACACACACACACACACACACACACACACACACACACATAAATCAAGGGACGTTTCTTATGCTGGTCTAATCCGGTGTTGAACAACCCACACTGCCCCCTGGTGGCTGTTCATCATGCGTCACAATGGAAGTGGAAAATACAAATCCCCACGTTGCTGAAATTTGCATCTACATTTACACACACACACATGCACACACAAATATCTTTATCTCTATTTCCAGCTTCTTGTTCCTCTTTTCTTTTTCCCTGCGTATTTTAATCTCTGCGTGTCTGTGCTGTGGTGTCGTGGCGGTGTTTGGTCTCCTCTCGTCCCTCTGTCCTCGCGGTGTTCGGTGCACCGGGCTCAGGCTCGGATCACTGGGGCTTTCTGGACAGGAGAGGACGCAGAATAAACGTCAGCTCCAAGCTGAAGAGGGATCCGTCTCTCCCTCCTGTTCCTCCCTGTCTTCCTGCTCCTGTGGGTGGGTAGCTCTCGCATGGCCTATCTGCTTTTCTGTCTGCCTGTCTGCTTGTCTGCCTGCCTGCCTGTCTGCTTGTCTGCCTACCTGTCTGTCTGCTTGTCTGCCTGCCTGCCTGTCTGCTTGTCTGTCTGCCTGCCTGCCTGCCTGCCTGTCTGCTTCTCTGTCTGCCTGCTTGTCTGTCTTTCCTGTCTTTTTGCTTGCCTGTCTTCCTGCTACCACTCTCACTCCTTCCTCTCTTTTCTTATTCTTCACCCTCTCTCTCTCTCTCTCTCTCTCTCTCTCACTTTATCTTTTTCTCACCCCCCAATGTAAGCCGTTCTCTCTCACCTGTTAAACCTCATGACACTTTCTCCCGCCTTAAACTCAGCACTTATACCAATATTCTCATACTCTCTCTCTCTTTCTCTCTCTCTCCTCCTCTCTACCTCCTCCCATCTCTCTTCACATCCTCCCTGTTCCCATCTCTCTCCACCTCCACCCTCCTCCTTCAATCTCGTCCCACATCCTCCCATCTCTCTACTTCCTCTCTCCTCCTCCTATCTTTCTCTTTACCTCCTTTTACATGCAGAGATCAGTCCTGGATTAGAGTCAGAGCCCAGTACAGTATTAAACACACTGCTGAGGAATCTTCATGTAGTGTCAGACCTGGACCTGTGTGTGTGTGTGTGTGTGTGTGTGTGTGTGTGTGTGTGTGTGTGTGCGCAGCCAAGTACAGAAGCTCATGATCTGTAAAGTATCAACTTCTCTCAGGTCTCATCTCTCTCTCTCTCTCTCTCTCTCTCTCTCTCTCTCTCTCTCTCTCTTACACACAGAGTCGGGCAGTAAGAATATGAAGGCGGTGTCCGAGGCTGAAGATGATGACGGGTCTCAGTGGGGTTGCACCGCCTGCACCTTCCTCAACCATCCCGCCCTCAACCGCTGTGAACAGTGTGAATTTCCACGACACTTCTGAGCCCCTCACACACACACACACACACACACACACACACACACACACACACACACACACACACAGAGCTAGGCGTTATTACACAAAACCTGCAGTAATACAGACATGAATATTGTGTCTCTCTCGGCCTCCACCCTTTTCTTTCTTTTACACACACTCTTTCGATCGCTCTCTCTCTCTCTCTCTCTCTCTCTCTCTCTCTCTCTCTCTCTCTCTCTCTCTCTCTCTCGGGGGGGTGTGTCATGCTGCCCACTGAAGACTGGATATTGTTTACAGGTTTTACTTTTATGCTTCTCTTGATCTCTGTGTGTGTGTGTGTGTGTGTGTGTGTGTGTGTGTGTGTGTGTGTGTGTGTGTGTGTGTGTGTGTGTGTGAGTTTGTAGTTTTTCTTCACAAAGCTCAGTCTATCTTGAAACAGTATTATAAAAGTGTGTGTGTTTGTGCGACAGAAACACTGACACACACACACACACACACACACACACACACACACACACACACACACACATATATACTGACACACATACGTGCCTTCCGGAAGGGAAATCGCCTCCGAGAGCGTCCTCTCTTTCCGGACATTTGGAGGACGCCTCCCCCCCCCTCACTTTCTGTTCACTTCCTGAGGAACGGAGGGATGGACGGAGAGATCGACGGAAAAAACTCGGACGTAGCGGACGAACTGAAACTAATCTGCATGCTTTTAGATGTACAGTTTACAGACGGAGACTCCGCCCACCCAAGCTTTTACTGTACATAGCGTTAGAGCGTTAAAATCCAGATTTTTCCGGGTTTCCTTTTTTTTTTTTTTTTTTTTTTTCTTTTTTTTTGCTCTTCTCTTTCTTTCCTCACGTGTATTTTTCTGTAATTATAGCCTTCATTTACTTTAATTTGTTTTTGTTCACTGTTTCTTGTTTCCTCCGAGAAACAGACGCGTACGTTTTTTTTTTTTCCTCCCTTTCTTTCTTTTCCATTCTTCCGCGTGACGCCGCTCGCGCCGAACACGTCCTTTTCCAGCGTACGGTGCTGCAGAGGTAGCGCGAAAATCCAAAAAAATAAAAAAGGCTAACGAAAGATGGAGACCTTAAACACGAGCCCCTTCAAACTCACCCCAATAAAATAGGACAGGACCATGGACAGATGCCATTACATGGTCTCCTAAGGGACCTCCATCTTCTCTGCCAACTGGAATGTAGGTTTTTTTTTCTTTTGTAAGAGGACACGGACGCGTCCTCGGAAAGCTCCGACGAATCTTCAAGAGCAGAGACTTGTTTTTTTCATGGTTTTTAAATGTGTGTTCACTAAAACCATGTTTATTTTATTATTTTTCTTCTTCAGAGACTCAGAGTGCAGGCAATACGCCAAAAATATCACCACGTGCCTTCAGCCGCCGGTCCGTCCCCGAGCCGAGACTCTTTGCCTTTAAACGGACACCTCGTTGTACTATTTTTTTTATTTTTTATTTTATTTTTTTTTCTTCATAGATTTGATTTACACAAATCCCACAAGGCCTTAATGTCTTTCATTAGCTTTTCCTTTTTCTTTTTCCTTTTTTTTTTATTTTTTTGGTCTGAAAGATATACAAAAACTCCCAAGATGTGAATTCTTCTCGGTTTCACATTGTGCTGCCTCACTTCTCGACCTTATCCGAGCTTTTCCATGGTGATTTTATTATTTTTTTCTTTCTCTTTTAAGAAAAATAAAGATATGAAAATTGTAAATCTACGCCGCCAAGAGGTCAAATCTGATTGCCGAACGTATAAAAAGTCGCCCTGGGGCGCCACTGTTGACCGTCGGTGCGCAACGCCGTTTCCTAAAGGACGCGGCTTTTAAAAATGAAATAAGGTGTCTGAAGCACTTGTATTTAAATCCCAAAGAGCAACAATCACAGCTGGTGGTTAGGTTTCTTTTTTTTGTTTGTTTTTTGTTTTGTTTTGTTGATCAGAGCCGTGATTTTACGTTTATGAATTGAAATCATTGGGGGGAAATGGAAGAAGAAATGATTTGGATATCTAAAGCGATTTGTAATTTTTAGCTGGGAAAACTTTCTTTGTAACAGATAAGTTATTTGTAAAAATAAACACAAAAAAAATTCCGAGTGGCCTTTTATTTATTTGTAAAATATTTTTGCACGTGGTTGAAGTATGAGGTGGTATTGAGAAGTTTCTTTTACAAGAATGTACTTTATTTGTATATGTTTAGCAATGCAGCGCCCCCTGTGTTTATGCCACTTCTGGAATAAGTCCCGAAAGTCTTCCTTTCAGATCACCTATGATGTCAACACGACAACCTTTCAGCCGGATCTTTGTCTTCAAGAAGCGGTCGTGAATAGCACCAGGACGATGTCCGTGCTCCCTGTGACCGTGCGTGCGGCCTTGTGCTGCCATCTTGGTGCGTTACAAAACTAATCTCTAAACGTTTTCATCCCACCCAGTATATGTGAGAGGAATTAAGAACGAGAGTGCTGTGCAAGTTTCTTTCCACTAGGTGTCAACATTGCACTTCGCAATTCCCTTATTCTGTACAGCATCCTTCCTTCCTTCCTTTCTTTCTACCATGAAAATAACCCTTCAAGTGTCCATCAGTTACTAACCTTAACAATGATCGAGCTATAATAACCGTACATTCAGTGTCCCCCAGACCAGGACGGGTTCCGTTTGGAGCCTGGTTTCCGTTCAAGGTTTTCTTCTTCCCACCACGTCAGGAAGATATTCCTCAACGCTCTTGCTACTGGCTAACGAATGGGAGGGGCTCATATATACGTTAACGGCATTTGGCAGACGGCACACAATTTACAGTCATCCCATTTCCACAGTTGACCTGAGCGGTCGAGCATTAAAGGGGCCTTGCTCAAGAGCCCGACAGTGATGCCACTTTGATTTGAACCCGTGACCTCCTGATCAGAGGTTCAACATCTGATCCACTGCGCTACCATTAAAAATGTATATTTCTAATATTTATTTCTGCGATTATTTACTTTTTGAGGTCCTTTTGTTGAAAGGAAAATCGAATAGAATTAAGTTCATCGTTTGTGTATTTTTAGAATGCAACCTGTCAAGAAAAACAAAAAAATAAGAACAATAACTACAGCTATAATGTCCAGAATTTCCCGACTGTAAAAAAAAATATAGAATGAATTGGGTGCATTTCTTACACATGACCAGCAGGTGGCATTAAAGCCGCTTTAATAGCAAAAAGACATTCCAGATTGCGATCGATTTTATTCTTTATTTATTTACATATTGCGGGATTTCGAAAATGTTAAAACTAAAATTTTAAATGTCCAATCAAAATGCACTAAGAATAAAAAGGCGTGTTATTTAAAAGTATAAGAACTCTGAGTTGGAGAGCCGTGAAGGATTTTAGCGCATCAGTTAGCAGGGCAGTGTTTGGGGAAATTCCTTTCTGTTGAATCAGGACTCATTATAGTTCACACACACACATCTATCTGTCACTCTCCCTTTCTCTCTTCTCCTGGTCTTATTCCTTGTCTTCTTTCTCTCTTTGTCCATCTTTGGCTTCTCTCTCTCTGTGTCTTCTGTGTTTTGTTTTTTTGTTTTATTTTTCTGTCTTCTCTCTCTTTGCCCTCTCTCTCTTTCTCTCTCTCTCTCTCTCTCTCTCTCTCTCTCTCTCTCTCTCTCTCTCTTCTATTTGTCTGTCTCTCTGGCTTATTCCTTGTCTTCTTTCTCTCTTTATCCATCTTTGGCTTCTCTCTTTCTGTCGTCTTTGTATTTTTTTTTTTTAACTTTCTCTCTTTTCCCGTCTTTCTGTCTTTGGCTTTGCTCTCAGTTTCTATCTTCGTTCTCTCTCTCGTCTTTAGTCTATCTATCTCTGTCTTATTCTTTGTCTTCTTTCTTGCTTTGTCCATCTTCTATCTTTGGTTTCTCTCTGTCTTCTCTCTCTTTATCTTTCCATCTCTCTTTGCCTTCTTATCTCATCTCTTTTTTTAGTCTTCCCTTATCTATCTGTCTGCCTTCTGTCTCTCTCTCTTATGTTCCCTCTCTTTCATGTTCTCTGCCTTCTCCCTCTCTCTATCTTTGTCTCTTTCTTATTCTCTCTCTCTCTCTCTCGCTCTCTCTCTCTCTCTCTCGCTCTCTCTCTCTGGATTCTTTGCCTGGCTTTCAGATCTGCACCTTCTGATGCAGACTAATCAAAAGCTTACATCAGTACAGCAGAAAATTTTTCAGCATTTGGGTCTGTTGAAAACCAACCTGTCAAGACTTGGTCTAAAACAAACAAATAATCCAGTGTCAAGTAATACAGAATAGAAAACAGAAACACAGACCAGAGATCGGGTTATAAATTATTTTAATAATTGTTATCCTTTCAAAACACGTTCGGACATTAAAACCGACAGAAAGAGGGTTTTTTTGCTAACTATAGCTACGTCACATTCCAGCTAGTATTCACATGCTCCTCATTTCCAAGCTGAAAAAAATATACAAATTCTCAGTCGCTCTCGACTTATTGTTTGAATTAGTGCCGAGGCGACACAAGCGTCCGAACTATAGCTATGCTCCGGCTCTTCAGTCCACGTTGAACAAGTTCACGGTCGTGAACTTGGCGCCCTCGAGGCAAGCGAGGCGACTTTTACTCTCATAGAAGGTCAGCCTTAACGTTCACATTCAAGAAGCAACTATTACATCATAGTTATTACAGAAACCCTGTTGCCGAGGGCGATGCCGCGGCGTATACATTCATCTCGTCTGTTTACAGTATCGGGAAATTCTTTCTCACACACAAATCTACAATATGTTGTATTGAAAAGGAAATAATACATTTTACACCGTTTTCTGTGCTGGTTTAGTTTCGCAATGGAGCTACCTAAGTAGAACGCCGCCTTGCTGCTACTGTCTACTCGCTTTGCTTCATCAAAGTCACAGCCAGGAACCATTTACTTTCACAGAAAGAGCTCATTTACTGACCGACAAACCTCATCAGCGAACCAGATTCTGAAGCTCGTGGCCAGAAAAGTGCACACAACTGATTCAGAATTGAAAAAAAAACCCCACATTAGGTTCAGCGTAGAAATATAGTCCGACGTTTGTCTGTAAACCCGCAGGGGGGGTGGAAAGTACCAAACTGCACGGAAGGGTGATCCAAAATTGACTTCCCGATGTGGCCTAGCAGCAGAGTGTGTGATGATGCTGATGAAGAAGGTTAAAGGACTATGTCAAAATGCACCCCTGCTTTGTGAGATTTTCTATTTGGATTAAATGCTGAAATCTTACATAGATGAAAAAGACCCATCAATGCCCTTATCTTCATGAATTCCCAGTAGACCCTGTGGTTTATAACCAATCTCAAGAAACCCGCTACTGACGATTATTTTATCATTGATTTACCCACTACTTTTCAAAGAAAGGCACTGTTCTTGTATTTCTGGATCAGCCCAACCAGCTCCGCCGTATCCAACGTGTGTGGATACAACCTCATAACCTGGTCCACGATGCTCTGAGGGAAAATCGTGCTTAGCTGCGACCTCACGTCTCTCCTCCTTCCGGTCAAATTGTCCCCGTCCATGACCTCTGTTAGACCTTGACCCCAGGTCATATCTGGTACCTTGAGCCGATTGGATGTCGACTGAGGATACGGTAGAGCCTCGTTGCAAAAAGGCATGTCATTGTTGTTTTTGTAAGCGGCATGCCTTTGATACGCTTGGTTTGGATGAAGCGTGCGAGTGTAGCCGGTGTGTCCGTGTTGGCATCCTGAGAGGATGTGGAGGTCAGGACTGTAGCAGCGCGAGGGCACGTCAGGGCTGCGCGCCCGCCTTGATTGCATGCCGGAACCACCAGACAGGAAGTAATCACTGCTATTTGCAGTCACGCACCCGCTGCTGTAGGCTAGCGAGGTCTGTAGGGCAGAGTCACTGAGGAAAAGGCGGGACATGGAGCCCTCGAGCGAGCCATATGCCTGGTCGCTTTTAATGCTCTTGTACAAAGCAGGAAGGGAGCGCTGCAGGTAGCTGGGGCTCGGAGAGTCGTGCGGAGAGGAGTAAAGATCGAGACCAGAAAGGTCAAGAGTAAGCTGGTCTTGATAAGCCGGAGTGGCCGCAGTCCAGTAGTCAAAGAGTCCATTTGGAGACGGGGGAACCTCGTCAGTCATGCTCGATGGCTGACTCTTTGCTCTCAATTCATCGGCCACTGAGAGCTGCGGTTGGTTGGAGCGCTCTGGATGGTAGAATTTGCATTTTACGCCATAGGTGCACTTCTTGCCTGAGAGATACGAGCAGGGAAAGTCGGTTATAATTGTGATGAGGTGTGCGGGAGAGAAAACATTAGAAGTCAACTCGAATGCTCTGAGACTTACCATATGGACAGTGTGGGGGCTTAGTCTCGGAAATTAAAGGCTTCTTTCTCAGGAAGTTCTCGATCGTTGGGCCGTTTCTCCCCAATGGATCGTCAGGAGGCATGAATCTTGAAACCACAAAAAACATTCATCAATCATAATTCTATTTTATAAACTTTGTCCTTTAAAATGTTATAGACAGTTTAATAAGTTTAGGACATCTTACATGGACTTTTTTCTTCACTTAAAACTAGGAGACCTAACTAGGAGTTCCAGCATGACAGTATCCCTGTGCACAAAGCCAGCTCCATGAAGCCTCTTCACCTGGCCTTTTCACCTCACCTACATTGGTACCTGACTTTACTAATGCCCTTGTACACGAAAGAGCACAAATCTCCACAAAATCTCTACAAAATCTGGTGGAACATCATCTCAGAAGAGTGGAGCTTATTATAACTGCAAATGGGTACTCTAACGTATCCACAAACTTTGGTCTAGGAATAAAAGAAAGCTCAGTAGATACAGTGTTTAAACAGTACAGGTTTATAAAGTTTGGAGGAACAGGAACAAGGAACTTTTTCATTTAATTATATATTTTTTTTTTTGCTATGCGACTGTTTGTCTGTCAACACTATTTCCTCATGCAAGTGCGAGGAACGTCATCTTAGACCTTGTTCCCGTAACACAGGGATTTTTTTTTCTTTTCTTGTTTTCCTCAACGCTTTACATGTAACCACACGCTCGTCCTACTTACATGTCGTTGGCAAAGGTGTACATGAGCAGCCTGTCCTCGATGAACTTCTTCCATTCAGGATTCTCCTGTTGCAGGTCGCGGTAGTTGTCGTTCGACACGATAATGCCATCCGAGGTGTAGGCCAGCTTGACGATATAGCGGTCATCATAGCACACCACCCGCTTGCCATTGACACAGCGCGACGGAGTGTACACCAGGATGTTCCTTCGCTCCAGCTCGTCCATTATGTGCTGGTCTGAAGAAAAATTGTTGGTTATGCATGCATCAGTAATTACGAATTACAAAACCCGTTCGAACATCTACGCCTGTTCTGTTGCTTTCAATGTTTGTTTCAATGTTAGTGTTTGTTCACTATAAAGACAAATGTATTGCGACACCTAACATTTTCAGCTCGATGTTCTTCTTCAATACGCTTGGACTAGTAGAGCCAAACCTGTTCCAGCAAGACAATGCCTCTGTGGACAAATCCAGCTCCATGAAGATATGATTTCTTCTTGGAAGATGTTCCACTAGATTTTGTGGAGATTCATGCTTGTTTAGCTATGAGTGTTAGTAAACTTGGGTACTGATGTAGGTGAGGGGAGGAGGTCTGGGGCGCTATTCCAATTCATTCCAAATGGGTTCTACAGGGTCGGAGCTCTATAGCAGTACATCTACAATATTGTCCAACCTGTTGAAAGTATATTTTTCATGGAGCTGGCTTTGTGCACAGGGTACATTTGTCATGCTTGAGCAGGTTTGGGTCTCCTAGAGGTCAATGGTGGTCATAAAGTTTCGCAGGTCATTTTTAAAAATTGTGCACATTATTTCAGTCTAGATTTTTGTTTGCAAATCTCGAATCACACTCCGGAGTCTTACCTGTGATGGGAGCCCCAGGTCTTGACTGTTCTTTTCTCCACAGAGGTACGAACACGGTGATGTCACGAATCTTTCTGTCCCAAAACCACTGCACTGCCAGCTGGATCCCTCGGCACGAAAACACCACCTTATTACCGTGGCTGTAGAACACAGAGAGAGAGAGAGAGAGAGAAGCACAGGTTAGGTTTGGACACATCACAATTCCTTATCTGATCTGAATGGAATAGGGGACGTGTGTCCCCTCAAGTAAACCTTCACCACCACCACCCCCCTAAACACGGTGTGTGTCGGCTTGCTTTGTGGATTTTAAATGTCCCGAGAAGGAGGGGAATATGTCAGAATGTGGACCTTGCGGGGACATTACAGCTTCAATTGTGTGTATTTGTTGAGGGTGAAGGTCAAATGTAGGTGAAGGTGTATTTGGAAGGTTTTCACAGAAATAAATAAACAAACATCCCTGTGTGTGTGCACATGCATTTGTGAGTGTGTAGGTGTGTGTGTTTGTGTGTGAGTGTCCCGAAATGTCTTTGTGTCTTGGTGTGTGTCTCTTTAGATGATATAGTCTCATGACGCTGTGTGTGTGGGAGTGTCAATTGTGTCCTTCCGTGTGTGTGTCTATTGTGTCTGTGTGTTTTCTGAGTGTCTGGCGGATGTCTCGTGTGTGTGTGTGTGTGTGTGTGTGTGCCTTTTGCGTGTCTGTATGTTCTGTATGTCCCTCATGCGTGTTTGTGTTTTTATGTGCATGTGTGTCTGTCTCTCGGCATGTTTGTGTGTGTGTTTTTTGGTGTGTGTATGTTTTGTGTGCGTCATGGCATGTCTGTCTGTGTGCGTGTGTGTGTTTTTCTGTGTACGTCTCTGCATGTTTGTGTGTGTGTGCATTTTTTAACCAGTGTCTCTCATTTCTGTTTCCCTGTGTCTCAGAATGTGTCTTACTTTGTGTGTGTCTGTGTGTAGGCTTTGATTGTGAATATTTAAGTCCTCAGTGAGATGGTAAATCACTGTGTGTGTGTGTGTGCACATGTGTGACCCGAGTTCTCCAGGAAATAGGTCATGACATACCTGTGGTTAGACAAAAACAACAATAACCACATCACTCACTGACGCGCATCGGTCGACTCTGAGATGTCCTAACACACACACTGTTTTTTAATACACTCACACACACACACACACATACACGGAGCATTAGCAAGACCGTTGAGCATTAAAAAGATCAGAAACGTAGTTGCAGATGTGTAGTGAAAGGGGTGATGATTCTGAGCGCTGATGTAGGTGTTTGGGTGAGACGTCCTCGTAGACGTCTGTGGTTTTGCTGGCGCTGACTCAGAGCAAGACTGCCGGGCCGAAACGCTTGGTCATAAGACCCAGACTGATGCTAAACACTAAACACACGCCTAAGGTTAGAGATTTATAGCAGGAGATCTTCCACATCTTCCAACCCATGTATACCAGATTGTCAAGGATCTCCTAGTTCAAGCGAATGAAAATTCTCATCCAAAGACGTCTGATAGTTCGGGCTGAAAAAGTTGGGTGTCCTAATACTTTTGGCCTGAGTGTATGTCTGTCTTGGTCTCTTAGTGTGTGTGTGTGTGTCTTTTTTTGTCTTATTCTCTGTGTCTTGGTGTGTTGCGCAATGTGCGCATGTGTCTTGTGTGTGTGTCTGATCTCAACCGAATTGAAAAGCATGTCAGACTATGAGGTGGAGGAGGGACAACAGCGTAAACCCACTATCTTCATCTTTTATTTTTTGCTGCACTGATTTCACAGAAGTGTGTGTGTTTGTGCACGTTATTCTTTTTGACTAACCTAGTATGGGCCTTTGATTCGAACAGTGTCAGGAATTGGGTGCATGTGTGTGAGCATGAGAGCATGTGTGTGATCATGAGTGTGTGTGTGTGATCATGAGTGTGTGTGTGTGTGTGTGTGTGTGTGTGTGTGTGTGTGTGCGCGTGCGCGTGCTTTGCATGTGGTGTTTCACCTGAAACTGATACGCTTCTTGAGCAGGCGCATTGTTAAGGAAGTCTCTTTGCAGAACACTTCCTGGACAAACGGCATCTGCAGCAAGTCCTAAACACCGCCACCACCACCACCACCATGTTCAGTGTTGTGAAATGTGTCTTTTGTGTCTTTGTCCCAGTATGCCTGTGTGTCTCTGGATGCCTGTGTGTTTGTGTGTCTCTGGATGCCTGTGTGTTTGTGTGTCTCTGTATGCCTGTGTGTTTGTTTGTCTCTGTATGCCTGTGTGTTTGTTTGTCTCTGTATGCCTGTGTGTTTGTGTGTGTCTGTCTGCCTGTGTGTGTGTCTGTCTCTGTATGCCTGTGTGTTTGTGTGTCTCTGTATGCCTGTGTGTGTGTCTGTCTCTGTATGCCTGTGTGTTTGTGTGTCTCTGTAGGTCTGTGTGTTTGTGTGTCTCTGTATGCCTGTGTGTGTGTCTGTCTCTGTATGCCTGTGTGTTTGTGTGTCTCTGTATGCCTATGTTTGTATGCCTGTGTGTTGGTGTCCCCTGTAGGTCTGTGTGTGTCTCTCTCTGTAGGTCTGTGTGTTTGTGTGTCTCTGTATGCCTGTGTGTTTGTCTGTTTCTTGTGTTTGTGTATGCCTGTTCGTTTGTGTGTCCCTTGTATTTGTGTATGCCTGTGTGTTTGTGTGTCCCTTGTATTTGTGTATGCCTGTGTGTTTGTGTGTCCCTTGTATTTGTGTATGCCTGTGTGTTGTGTGTCTCTGTATGTCTGTGTGTTTGTGTGTCTATGTGTTTTGTGTCCCTTGTCTGTGTGTTTGTGTCCCTGTAGGTCTGTGTTTGTGTGTCTCTGTATGCCTGTGTGTTTGTGTGTCTCTGTATGCCTGTGTGTTTGTGTGTCCCTTGTATTTGTGTAGGTCTGTGTGTTTTTGTGTCCCTGTATGTCTGTGCTTGTTCATCTTTGTGTGTGTGTATATATTAAACCATACTAAGTGTTTGTTTTAAAATTCATGTGTGTATTAATGCTACAGTCTGTGTGTTTTATTTGTGTGTATATGTATAAATGCTATGTGTTTGTGTGTACATACATACAGTACATGTGGCACACTGTGTGTGTCTGTGTGTGTACCTACATGTGTGTCCTCTGCCTCAGTACAGCTAACCCACTGCAGTGTTCTGGTTTTGTAACATCTCTTATTTTGAACATAAGTTTATTCATTTAATCATTTTGAAACTCATGGTTGACGTGTGACTCCCACTTCTGCATATCGCGCTACACAAGCGCACAAGAGAGCAGGAAATGAAATTGTGATCGAACACTAAAAATACTGTAAACACTTCACAATTATTTGCACCCTTCATTATCATTAATCAAACCCATGCCAGATTATAAAGTGCACACTTGAATTTTGTGTCAGTGTGTGTGTACACACACCTGCCATCAAAAAAGTGACAAATCGGTCTGATAAATCGGTCTGCCCTTTGTCTTTCCCTCCCACCCTTAAACCCACAACCTGTTTTGAAACTATCTGTGAATCATGAGGTGACTTTTAAGGGAGAAAAAAAAGAAATAATACAATGCCTAACCGAAAAGTTCAGTTCCCAAAAACATGTACTTAGCATGAAAAAAAGTAAAAAAAAAAAAAAAAAAAAAAGAAAAGTCGATTGTAGGTGGGTGGGTTAAAGGTCACACTATTACCACAATCTGTCACTAGGGATTTGTATAGAGTGTTTTACAAAAAGGGACCGAAAAAAGATGAACAACTTCGCCTACTCGAGCTGTTTCGAAGGTATCCGGAATCGTTTTATGATAGCAAATCTAAAAATCGCACAGCCTTATATGTAACGTGTAAATACCTTAAATTTAGCACAGATTCGAATGAAGGGTAAGGAAACATTTTAAACGGGTTCATTGGTTTGTTTTTATTTATAAAAACAAAAGTCACGGTGCTACCTTTTTTTATATATATATAGTCCAGATCCAACGTTCTAGTGTTAATCGCTAAGTCTTAACATTTCAAAAAAATTTACAGTGAAGATATAATAGTCCTAAAATATAGTATGTGTAAGTTGTATAATAAGTATGTGTTGAGATGTAACTCAAGAATAGGCAGTGTGTACATAAAGCTCCCACCTTATAGCAACGTTGCTGCCGTCTATGACCACGGGTCTGAAGGGGGTCGAGCTGTACGAGTCCGAGTACGTTGTATCGGCTTGTTTGTGCTGCAGCGACGAGCCACATCCTCGTGGGATGAGCTTAGGGCTGCTCTCCGGTGCCCCTGGTGCTCCTGTGGCGTTGGTGCGACACGTCTTGATCAGCTCCTGGAGGATGTCGTTGGTCGGCGCGTCCTGGCTGAGCGTCTGCAGGACTCGCATGATGTCCGAATGAGAGTAACCCAGCTTGAGGAAATGCTTCACCTTGATCTGCTCACGCTCCATGTCTGAGTGTGTCTGCATGGGTCCACGGTTGTGCGAGTCCTCAAGTGCCTCCTCTTCTGGTTGCCCACGTGTTCTTCGTGTGTATGGTTTGCTAAAGAAAAAAGAGTGGGCTGGTGGTTTATCCCGCGAACTTAGCCTTGATAGGGGGAATCCGCCTTCAGTCTGTCTTTTGGTTTCCACTGTTTGTGGAAGAATTGTGTTTGAGGAGGCGGGTTCTCTCTGGGTAAACACACAAATGTCAGGTAATATTAGGGGCTTTTACACCCTCTTACACAGTTTCACCCAGCTCTTGCAAACATCACTCACTACTACTACTACTACAACACACACGCATTTCTATCCGCTTCTATTTTTACCAAGCAAGCCGATTTGCATCAACAGGACGTCACGATGAGACCGCAGCCGAAAGGAGAACTCTCTACTATAGCTCAGCACCATTTTAACCGGTGCGCTGCTTGCGTCAGAACCTTGCCGAAATCTCAGATTCTCGAGAACGCCGTATCTAAACCGGCTCGTTAATAGTGGAAGTGCATGTGCGAAGGAGGCAGAGTGTCTGTGAGAGAGAGAGAGAGAGTGTGTGTGGGCGTGCATAATGCTGTATTGGAAAGCCCCTGTGTGTCACCACATCTTATTTATGAACCTAAAATGAAAAGCAGAACTAACAGAGATGCACGTCATGCCACACAGTTAAAAACCTTTTCATCAAATAACAGCCATCTGTCGTGTTTTGTAATCTTTCCATCAGATCATCACACATGGCCCACGGTGTGGTCGTGTTAAAAGTGACTAATCTGTAGTGGTGAACCATTTTCCAAACGCACACACAAACACGCATACACCTGTTTTTCTTTGTTTAAGATCTATGTGGCAGTGATTCGGTAGGGAAAATAAAGTGAATAAAATGGGTTATAAACCCACCTCTTACTGTATCACTCTGACCTCAAATGTTTTTGTCTTAGCACAGCTTTTGTTCAAAGTATTCCTCCTTTTCTTGCACTTCGCACATTTTTATCTGGTTGCTTCCGCCCGCCACAGGTAGAGACAAGTTTTTTTTTCCCTCAAGATTTGAGCTTTGCCATGTTGGAATTCTGGCCTGCCATCATTTGCCCTGCTGTCCAATACATGGACAAATTCCCTCTCTTTCTTCATCTAGCACAAGTATAAATTCCTTCCCTTACCTTACCTGACACAGATACAAACCATGTGTCCCTCCTCTTTCCCACCCTGGCTAAAGTACAAAACCATATGTCCCCACCTCACCTGGGGCAGGTAAAAACTGTGTGGTCCTCTATTTCCCTTAACTGGCTCAAGTGCAAATCATATGACCTCCCCCTACCTGTCCAGGAATAGGCGGCGCTCTAATTATTCTTACCTGGAACAGGTACAAATGCTGCATTCTTTCCTCTTCCTTTATCTGACTCACATGCAGAAACATTGCCCTTTCCCTTCTCTGACTTGGCACGGGTACAGACCCCACATTTTCCACCCAGGAATGGATGCTGTCCTTCAACCATCTTTACACTGGCACAGGCATAGAGCATTCCTTCGGCAATGGACACCATGGTCAAGTACTGGGGGAGGCCTTTTCTGATCTGGCAACAAGTACTTGACCATATGTCCTTACACCTTTCTCACCTGGCAAAAGCCCAGACCATGTTTTCCTTTGTCTCCCCAGCACAGGCACAGACAGTGTCTTTTCTCTTTCCCCACCTAGTTCAGTCATAAACCATACGTCCTTTCTTTTCTCCCACTTGGCGCAGGTTCAAACCATTATCTTCCGCCTATCTTGCATGGCACAGGTACAGGCACCATGTCCTTCCCTTTACCTCACCTGGCACACATATATAGAAATGTGTGTAACTCTGCTTCCCGCATCTGCTATTTCTGACCAGGCAGCTTCCCTGTTCCTGGTCTGGAAAGAGGGAGGGACATTTTACAGCTGTACCTCTATTAGTATAATTAGCAAATTTATTCGTCTAATTTCTGCTTCTCTCATCAGCCACAGTACATACCCCCCAGTCACGTTTAATTTTTAACACTTACTTTTCCTCATTGCAAGCCACAAAGTTGAGACATAAAGAAGACACCTTAAGAAAAACAGCAGCAGCTGTTTTATCCCTCATCCTGAAACACACCTCCTCATTCACGGTCTTACTCAGTTGTTTGTCTCTTATTCCATGATGCCTGTCTTATACTATTTCTGTGGGTTCCTTATTGTTGAATTACTTATTTACAGCATACCTTGTAAACCTAGGAGTGTTTGCCTGGCTGTGCACGCCTACACACACTTTATACACATTCCACTTATTGTAGTTGCTTTGTGTTGAGGTTTTGTATCCACTCAATCAATTCTCTAACTTTATTCTACTTTGTTTTTCTGTTGTTGGACGTAGCTCCAAGGTTAATTCATAGTCTTGATACTACTTGACGTTTCTCCCCTACTGTCAGGAAACATCTCAAGTTATCTGTATGTCATCTATAGCCCTTGGTCTCTGTCTACAGAACTTGTACCACAACGCTTTATATATAAATACACTTTCTACCTAAAGAAGTACAAAGTTAAATTCTGAATCAGGAATACTTACCCTGTGTCCGGCAGCCACACATCGAGTTTGTGTGTGTGTGCGTCCCCGTCTAAACGTTTCTCTCGCAGAATGATCAAGCATATGAGGAAGTGGCTCAAATGTGTGCTTAAACCAAAGGCAAGGAAACCGAAGAATAAAAATACGCACAGCGACACGCCCCCTTACACACACATGCACACACACCCGCTTCCTTATGCACATTTTTGATATGAGAAGGTTATTTCCCCTTGCAGCACGCTTCCTCAAACACACACACACACACACACACACACACACACACACACACACACACACACACACAGGCTCTTAAGATTGCCACTGCGTACCAGGTTACGGTTTTATTTATATCCGTCCATGTCACAAAGCCCCCTGTGATCTTTAAGAAGCGCGACAGGGAAGTCATGTAAAGAAAAAACAAAAAACAGTGAGTGTGTGAAAGTGTGTTACGCAAGATCGGGGGTGGGAGGGTCAGGTCACGTGCGTGCATTCCCTTGTTCCTTAGTTCGGCAACGGAGGATTACTCGGGTGTCGTGTAACGACATGAGAAAAAGACCAGATGATTTCTGGATCGGTGCTATAAATAAAAGCAATATGACCATAGCCTTTTTGTGGAGAAGTTCCCCCACATCATGTATTGCTTGGGCTTGTTCTGTGGAACAATAGTCACAATAGTCCATTCTTTTAGAGTACCGACATGCCCCCAGGGTGTTTGTTTAAAATTGTCCCGGGGTGTTCGGGAACAACACGCGGACTTTGAGGATGGATTCAGACTAGTTAATCTCAACGGTCTTAACTACAATGGCAATTAATCACTTCACACATTAACAACTATGGACATTTGGTGCCACCCAGATGAGGACGGGGGTCCCTTTTGAGTCTGGTTCCTCAAGGTTAGATCCTCATACCGTTTTGAATTTTTACATCTTTTATGAACATCTCGACACCTTAACCATTACATTTTATTCATCTCGTCCTATTTGTTCATTTGGTGCTATCCAAAGATAAGGTCGTATATTTCCGCCGTGTCATCAGTTTGAATCTCCATTTACCTCAACACAAATATGTGTTTGAAGGGCAAAAAAAAAAGAAAGGAAAGAGAAAGTAATGTCCAAGGTTGCCCAAGTACTGGGAAGACATTACTTAACAGCCAGGGTACTTCCTGTTTTTTTTTTTTCTTTCTTTCTTTTTTCAATGCAAAAAATTAAAAAAGTGATACGATGAGTCATCCGATAGAGATAAAAAGTTTTCTCGATTCTTTATTACCCTGAACATTTTTGTGACCTCTCTGTCATGTGCTCATTTGCAAGCCCTCGAGCCGTCATTGTGTTGCACAGACTTGGTGAGGGTACGTCAGTCTGCTGACGCCAGCTCGAGATTTCAATCGCTGATATGCATGCGGTTTAGAAGTTGATCGTGTAAAGCACCTTCAGGCAAAATTTTGTGTGTGACTCTCACTCTCCACACCAGTGTTGCATCTGTTCAGTCATTGTTCTTTCGATTTTGTTTCGATTATTATTTCAGTGACCTGCTGCTACTAAATTAGACTTCCTTGTTCCTTGTATGGGTGCATCCAGAACGTTTTTATATTACGCATGCTTTCTTTAGCAGGTCAAACCAGTACAACCCTGTTGTGTGGTTTAACTCGCTTAAACAGCAAGGAGAAAAGCTCTTTTTTCTTTTGAAAAGCTTGATACCGTATTCACAGAATAGTCGTGAGGGCACTGGTGGCCAAGGGTCTACAAGTGATTTTACTCAAGATATATAATATGGCCAAAAGCATCGGGAGAGCTGATCAATCCAGTCAAATGTGGTTCTTCCCCTGAACCTTATACTTTAAAGGTAAAAGCACACAATTGTATTGAATGGATGTGGTGGCATGAATTTCTGCTTCACTTGAACGAGGAGGCCCAATCCTGTTCAATGCTTTTCAGGGCTTGGAAAGTGTGTCCTGCTCTAGAGCTCCAACCCTATTAGGATGAATTTGAAGCCACCCCAGGCCTCCTCCTCTCATTTACATCACCACCTAGGCCTACCTACTAACAACCTTGTAGCTAAAGGAGCACAAATCTCCACAAAATCTAGTGAAACATCTTCCCAGAAGAGTGGAGCTCATTATTACAGTAAATCTTGACTGATCCAGAATTAAGTCGAACTCGATTTCGACATGTCAAGGCCTGGACTCCTCAAGACCTCCTCCTTAAATGAGCTGTGGCATCTGTTGCCAAGATGATCCAGGTCATGGAAGTGCTAAGGTTAACCCTCCATGGATCATACTTGTTTGTCCAGCACGTGCCCTGACCTCTTTGTTAAAACCCTTTGTCGCCTAGAGCATCGCACTGCTTTTTTTTCAATAGTGGTTCCAGGTCTTTATCAGGTACCCACATATACACCCTGACAGAAAAGGAACTTCATCAGAGCACCTTGGTTCTTAGTCCAGTTCCTGATGTAAACTGGAGGAGCTTGGGGGGTGGAGCGCAGGAGTCGACACTTTTCTATCAGAGCCAGCATTGACGTTTTTTAGCAATTGGTGCAACACTCGGACCAAGCAAGCTAGCCTTCACCCCTCACACCATCAAAGAGCCTGTCTCCATGTTTCTTAGAGGACTTTTGGTAGGTATTATTCAATGCATACAACAAACACCCCACTACAGCTGTTTAAGGTCTGGGCTGGCTCTTCCAATTCATATTATGTGTTCAATAGGGTCAAAGGTTTATAGTAAAAGATATTCCAACCCATGAACTTTCTGGATTTTTCAAGTTTGGTTCTCCTTGAGCATCCCTGTCTGCAGATTCCTGGTTGTACCTCCTTTGAGGACTTTTGCTAGGTATTTTTCACTGGATACCATAAACACCTGCTGTTTTGCTGATGTTTAGACGTCTCTAGAAGCCATCACAATTTGGCCCTGGTTGCCTGTTTGTACCCTAGGCCCAGCATGATGCATGCAACTCATCACATGAGGGTCTAAATGTTTTAGAAATACCCCGACACACTATTATGGTTGCATCGATGAACACATGGAAACATAATGACTTCCTTTTTCCAGTGTTGAAACAAAAAAGACCCTTTCAAATAACAAAAACGGGAAGGTGGTATCTGTTTGCTTGTGTGTGTATGTGTGTGTAATATATACGTTTGTGTTTGTGTTACCAGGGGCGAATGACAAAGGTGTGCGTGGAGGGGTTTCCCGCTTGCAGAAGTGAGAGTGTGTGTGTGCAGTAGAACAGTAGTAGCATGACTTTTTTTTTTTTTTTTTTTTCCACTCCGCCCCCGTCCTGTAAGAGACGAGTATGTGGGGGCGGTTGAGCAACACACACATAGACGAGCTCCACATGCTTCTGCTGGGTGTCCTCAGTTCTTTTTTGTTCAAACAAATGCAGGTGGAAGAATATACCTATACTCTGTCATTTACCCACCCACTCAAAAAGTATATTTAGAAGTTTTTCTACCTTCTAAAATCGGTCAAACTGCTGATCATATAAAAAAAACCCTGAAAGCTTGATTCTGGCTTCGGATTGGTCACAAGGTGATTTGTTTTGCCAAATTTGCCAAAAAAGACTGCGTTTCTCCAGAAAATCGAGAAAACGAGAAGCTAGTATGAGTACATGTAGATTCCAACTAAAAAAAAGAAAAAAAAAAAGGAATATGACTAGGCATGAGAAGTGAAAAAGAAATGATGATCCTACATATCAAATAAATAAATAAATAAATATTTCACCAGAACGTCACAATTTTTTTTTTGTACTGTACGGTCAATCTACTTGCGCTGTCCGTGGTGCCCAGAACACCTGTATTCACCTCAATTCATCCAGAAGGTGTTCACTAGGGTTGGTGCTCTACAGCAGGAGATCTTTCACATCATCCAACCCTTAAAAAGAAGATCTAGATGGAGCTGGTTTGCGCACAGGGGTATCATCATCGTAGTTCAAGTGAAAAGAGAAATTTCATAGAATCGCGTGTCTCTGGTTTTGTGGGAACATTTTGAGGAAGAAGTTACAATTTATATATGGACGGAAAAGTCATGTTTCTGTTCCTCCACACAAAAACTTGCATTACACTCAGAACATAGTCTTTAGTTATCATCAGCCACTTTCCTTTTCCAACAATGTCTTATTTATTGACATCCAGAACTCTCTTTAAATCGTGTTTTTTTCCCAGCTTAAACCTCTACATTACAGCCCCATCTAGTGGCTAAACATGAGGATTTAAATTCTCCTGTTCCGTCTCTGGACAGATCACACAGCTTTGGAAGATCATTCCTTGTTTTCCCTCCATCTTTTTTTTTGCTTTTTTTAGTTCTCTTTTTTATTCCCTTGCTCTCATATTTCTATTCGTTTTTTACACTTTTACACTAAATTCTTTGTGTTCTATTCTTTACTCTGTTTTTCTCTTTAACCTGTCCTTTTTCCTTTCACCGGTTCATAATTTAAATTCTGTTCTTTTCTTTTTCTTAACTGTTCTGTTTATTTTCAATCCTCTATATTTAGTTATTTACTTTTAGTGCTTTCTTTTTTTTCCCCCCTAAAGTTCTTTTACTTTTTGTTTTTTGGGCTCTGACGTTCACTATTCAACATTTTTACGCACCGTTTATCCACTCGGTTCTTCTCAATCTGTTTTTTTTTTTTTTTGTCATGTTCTTCGTTATACATTTTGACCTTCCCTTCATTGTTATAACTTTACATTTCCTGCTTTATATTTTTGTATTTAATTCTTTAGGTTATAACTTTACATCATCTACTTTGTAGTAGTTTTACATTCCCAAATTTGGTTACATTTCTTTTTTTTACATACATTAGATATTTACATTCGCTTTTTTGCGTTATAACTTTACATTATGTTTTTTACATTACATCTTTACATTCCTTTCTTTACGCTGTAACTTTACATTCCCTACTTTGTTGTATTTTTACATTCCCTTTTTTGAATTATACATTTACATTCTATCATCACATTGACTTTACATTCTCTTATTTACACTGCAAACTTTACAATAACTTTTTGAATTATAAAAGTACATCCATCTTTACGTTGACTTTACATTCCCTTCATTACATTGTATTTTTACATTCCCTTCTTTACACTGTATACATTTACATTCCAGCTTTACATTGACTTTACATTCCCTTCTTTACACTGTATTTTTACATTCCCTTCTTAACACTGCATTTTTACATTCCCTTACAATGTATACATTTACATTCCAGCTTTATATTCCATTCTTCTCACAGTAACTTTACATTTCCTTATTTAAATTATACATTTACATTCCATCTTTACATTAACTTATTTTTATTATAACTTTACATTAACGTTTTGAATTATAAATGTACATTCCATCTTTACGTTGACTTTACGTTCCCTTCTTTACACTGTATTTTTACATTCCCTTACACTTTATACATGTACACTCCAGCTTTACATTGACTTTACATTCCATTCTTTTCACTGTAACTTTACAGTCAATTTTTTTAATTATAAATTTACATTTCAGGTTTACGTTGATCTTGCATTCCATTATTTTCACTTAACTTTACATTCCCTTTTTTGAATGAAAAATTTACATTTCATCTTTATGTTGACTTTACATTCCCTTCTTTTCACTGTAACTTTACATTCCCTTACACTGTATAAATTTACATCACATCATTACCTTATGACTACATTCCCATTACATTTGTAATTTTACATTCCATATTTTGTTGTATTTTTATAATTCTTTTTCATTGCATTATACATATTCATCCTTTTCTTTGTCATATCTTTACATTCCCTTCCTTATATTGTACCTTTACAATCCTCTACTTTGTGTTGTATTTTTCCATTCCCTTTTTTTCCAATCATTATGAATTTACATCCATCCATCGTCCCTTCTTTTTTATAACTTTATATTCTCTTGGTTCTTTTTTGGTTTTATGTTTAAACTTTACATACTTCGGATGATTCATGACATTCCCAGAGCTTTTCTCTCAGCACACAGTACAGAAAATATTCACTATGAAGTTTAAAGCCTGGCAGCTGTAATGAGTACACTGCCATCTAGTGGAGATACATGAGTGTGCACAGTAAATGTCGTGTAATTTTGGAAAACATGAATTTGATATATCATGCTATTACACTCGTGTTTGTGTGTGTTTTTGTATTTATTTACTCATTTGTTTTGTTCTATTCTTTTTCATTCATTTACACTGTTCAAATTCTTCTTTTTTTGCATCACTGTTTATTATTACATTCTTTTTATTCTGTTCTTTCCATAAAATTCCTGTTTGTTTACTTTTCCTGTATTATTTTCTTTGTTCCTTGAATTTATGTTAATTTGTGTTTATTTTCTTTCCTTTAAAAAATAATCAATTTCTTGCACTTATTATTGCACATATTGTTTTGTTCCTACCTTCTACTTTACTTTAGTGCTGAGAATCCTGGGAAATTGAGTAAAAAAAGATATATGCAGATATATGCCTTTATTTTAGGTAGCTACAGTAACTTGTGTGGACACTGAGAGACTTTGACATATTGAGGAAACACTTCGTCCCAGATTCCTACATAAAGAGGACTCACGATAGCTCTGACGCCTACATTATATGGACACGTGTATTTGGGACACCGGACTTTTCCAGCTTTATGTGGTTCTTCCTCAACTAGTTCCCGCAAAGTTGAAGGCCCACAATTGTTTTGGACATCTTTGGATGCTTTCCCTTCGCTTGAACTTCATGAAGATCTGCTTTTCCATTAGACGAGGGGGAAGATCTCCTGTTCTAGAGTGTCCAGCCCTATTGGGAGGAATGTGAATGGTTTTCCAGGCCTCCTCACCTCACCTAGATCAGTACTTGATGTTGGAATGAGCCCAAATCTCCACAAAATCTAGTCGAACATCTACCCAGAAGAGTGGAGCTCATTTTAAATTGTGGAATAGCCATTCAAAACACACATGGTCTATTGTCCTCAAACGCTTCAACCCTCTCCTATCCTAAACTCATCCTTTCCCACAAAGTTGCCAGTTTCTCTCAGAGGCTTGAGTCAAAATCCCCCACCGTCCAAAACGTAAAGTTTATGAAGCCAACGCATCTGAGGTCTTTTGAGTGACTTACTGCCTCTCCTTTTGATTTTCTCCCTGTTTTTTACGAGTAAACCATCCCACGAAACCCCAAACCGGCATCGTCGCGTTTAACCACAGTATCTGCGCCTGTGTGGTCGAATCAGGACGCTCGGTTTTATAGGAACGTGGATCCGGAGGAGCTTAAGTCCAGGAAAAACACAAATCTGTCACCAGAGGGTTTTTTTTATGAACCTCTTAACATCTTGTGTTCCTCTGGTGGAGTGGAGCGAGCGAGGTTGGTAACATCAGTGCTGGTGGTACATTATCGCACTCCCAGGGGAGTTGAAGGTATGAAGGCCCCATCCTGTGGTGAGGAGAAAGAGAAAGAGAAGGGGGCGGAGTTTTAGAGTTGACTGTAAAATATCATGTTGAATTCTGATTGGTGAGAAGGTATTGATGGAAGTCTTCAGTTTTCTTTTTCCTTCTCTCTCCATCAGACTATTTGTCATTTGTATTCCATCTCTTTCACTGCACTCTTATTTCCATCTCTCTTACTAGCTCATTCCATCCATCCATCCATCTAGTTATCCATTCATCCAGCTATCTCTATCTTTCTCCCTCTATCTCCTAACTCTTTCCAACTGCCTTAATGTCATCTCATTCTCCATCCATCCATCCATCCATCCATCCATCCATCCATCCATCCATCCCATTACATTTTCTCCTTTTATCTCTCATTTTATTTACTCTATCACACCGTCATTGTCATTCTTTTTATAATTCCACCTTCCCCACCTCCACTCTACATCTCTTTTATTCTTATTCTCCTTTCCCATCCATCCATCTCTCTTTCTCTCTTTTCAACTGTCGTCTCATTCTTTCCTCTTCCGTCTCTCTCCGCCCTTTCCATCTCTCTTCCCATATGGCATTCCTTCTTCTCTCATTTTTGCTATCTCTCCATCACTCTCTGGTGCCATTTTCTCTCTCCATCTATCCATCTAGCTCTCATTCCCACACATTAGCTCTTTTTTGTTTAATGGTCGGGCCTTCGTAAGACAGCCCCGCCCCTATTATCCACTTATGCAGCTCAGTGGTAAACTGAAAAGTGGTCCCAATAAAAAAACCCACACAAACAAGATCACAAAGTTATCAGAAGACTTTTTTTTTTTTTTTTACACAAACAGTTCAAGATTTTATAATACAAAACAAAAACGCGTTAAAAATACTTTTAGTATCAATCATTTCGAGACGTTCTAAGTGTGTAAGAGGATGGTTTGTCTCAAAGGTGTGTGTGTGTGTGTTTGATGGAAAGAGGCACTTAGGGAGAACGTGAGTGTTGAAACTTCTCTTGCTCTCACACACATACTATGGATCAAAAGTTTGTGGACACCTGCTCCTAAAATTTCAACATCAAGTTCCTCATGAAGTTCCCCACCTGCTGTTATAATAATAAGCACCAATCTTCTGGCATGTTCCACTAGATCAAGGTGGAGATTTATCAGCTACGAGGTGTCGAGGTCTTGGGGTATGTTTGAAATTCATCCTGAAAGATATTCCATACGAGTTCTAGATCAGTAGATCTCCTGACCCATGGAAAGCGGATCTTTGTGTACTGCTGAAACAGGTTTGGATCTCCTAGTTCAAGAAGGGAAAAATTTCTACACATCTACACAAGTACAATTTTGTTCCTGAAAAGAAGCGCATGTGGCTGGAAAAGTCAGGTGTCCCAATACTTTTGTCCCTATAGTGTGTGTGTTCAAATACAAACTAATTCCTTACGCTTGAAGTATGCAGTCGATAAACCCGAGCGATCGTAATTCCATGTTCACTTTAACGACGAGTCCCTTACGATTTCCATAGTGTAATGTCGCATGTGGGCGGGGCTTGGCCTGTACAGGAAGCAGTAGTAGCTAAATATAGCTTTTATGCTCAAACGAAATGATCAATTAAACACAGAAGTGTCTGAAAATTACAACTCGGTCAGACAGGGGGCGTGGCCTAAAGCTTTGTAGATTTAGCAAATACACCTATACAAACCCTACACTTCCCACCCCCCAAAATCTGATAGGGGGCGTGGCCTAGAGCATTAACGATTTAGCAAATACACTTATACAAACCCTACACTTTTTAAAATCTCAGACAGGGGGCGTGGTCTTAAGCATTTAAGAAGACACAAATACAAACCCTACACTCAAACCTAACCCCCCCAAAAAAGTATCTCAGACAGGGGGCGTGGCTTAAAGTGTTATAGATTTGGCAAATACACCAATCTTTTACTATTCAAAACCTATATTCTAAAATTTAAATAAAAATCTCAGATAGGGGGCGTGGCCTAACGTGTAATAGATTTAGCAAATACACCTATTCAAGTCCTACACTTTATTTTTATATCAGACAGGGGGTGTGGCCTAAAGCATTATAGATTTAGTAAATACACCCTTTCAAACCCCATTTCCCCCCCCCAAAATCTCTGACGGGGGCGTGGCCTAAAACGTTATAGATTTAGTAAATACACCCTTTCAAACCCAATTTTTTCTTTTTCAAAATCTCTGACAGGGGGCGTGGCCTAAATCTTAATCACTATATATGTGGTGAATACTCTTTAAACTTTTTCAGTAAATTTATTAATCCTGCTGGTTCAGAAGCTCTGGAATTGCTCATGGTGCTACGAGATCTGTATCAAGATCCGTCTCTTTTATGTCAGAAAAAGGAGGGAAAGAATTTTTCTCGTTTTTTGAGCTGGGAAACATGCATGATGGAAAGTATCCATTAATCCCCACCCTGGATTTTGGAGATGCGCCCCATTTCAATCCTAGCTTTGCTAATCAAGCTCTGTATTAGCATCTCAGCTAAGAGGAGATTTGGAACGAAAGTGCACAGGAAAGCAGATTTCCAGGAATTTTTCATCCTGCTTGAGACTCTGTACATAGCAGAGAAACTTCAGTCGATGCTGATGATTTGAGATCTCAAAGGCACTTCAGGTAAAATGGCACGGATTTCTTCCCTATCTGGTATACGGGACAGATATTCGAATGGTTAAAACGTCAGCAGTTTGTATGGACGTCATGTTGACAGGCACTTCTTGTTGACAGGAACTTCCTGTTTGTACACATTTCCTGTTCCTAGGAGTGGATTTGGATGTGCTTCGCTCAAAAGTTGAGGTCATACTATAAAGTGTGCTATATAAAATCAGGATGTAAACGCAGTCCCTTCTTTTTTTGTCCTGAGGGGAAGTCCTCATTGGCCCTGTCAAAACTGGACCCATCCCCTTCGGAATAGTCTTGTCTTTCACGTTTTCTGATTAAGGTAGGGAACACCAGGTCCTTGCATAACTCTCTCAGCCAATCAGCCGCTGCGCTGCAGTCCTGAACATGAAGCAGTCCATTCAGCTGAAAAGGGGGCAGGGTTTAAGGGTTGCATGTCACACCGGCGTCCTCAACATGCCCGCAGTTGGTTTTGCCCCAGCCGGAGAACTTGCACTCGTGGACAGTGTCTTCGGTCCCGATACATGCCACATCGTCCATCCAGATCAGACCGGTACCTGCAGGGCAGAAAGACGGAGAAGGTTAAAAACTCGCGACTTCCTGTTTGGGTTTGCTTCTATCACCCGTCAACGGAGACTCCGCCCACACACGTCTCGTTACGGGAGAAAAAGGCACTATAAAGACACTTTACAACTCGTTTATTCCTGCACGAGTCTACTATAGACACGAGTGTATTTATATCATTTCAACTAATAGCAGTTGTTTTCTTCTGACCAATCAGATTCGAGTATTTTGGGAGATCTTAAATAAAATACGCAAAAATTTATTCCAGAGACGAACTGTATAACAATTTTGGACTCGTCTCTGGGTCCTTATTATGACTAATCGCTCGTCCCCTGGTGATTGAAGCCATTTCTCATTTTTCTGTCTCCTCCCTCCTCTTTCTTTTTCCTATTCCTGTTCCTTCTCTCCTTTTTCCCCCACTTTTCCTGTTCCTTTTCCCCTATGTCGCTACTTTTTCTGTTCCTTTTCTCCTTTGCCTGTTACCACTCTATTCTCTTGCTCTCCGTTTCTGGTTCCTGTTCCTTCCTTCTTTTTTCTCCTTTTCCTGTTCCTCCTCTCTTTCTCCCTGACCTGTTATATTTCTCCTTTGCCTCTTTCTCCTTTGCCTGCTCGTTGTCTCTTCACGTTTCACCTCTTTTCTTTCCCTTTTCCTGTTCTTTTCTCTTCTCTCTTTCATGTTTTTGTTTCTTCTCTATTCTTCTTTTACTTTTCTTAGCTCCTTACTTTCTCATTTCTCTTTCTTTCTCCACTCTCTCTACTACCTGTTCTGTCTCTCCTTTATTTTTTTTTTATTTCCGGTACATTCTCTCTTTCTTTCTCCTTTACTCCACTCTTTTTCTCCTTTTCCTATCTCTTCTTTTCGGGTTTCTTTTTTCCCCTCTCTCATCTTTCCTGGTTCATATTCTCCTTTCTTTTTCCTTCTTTCCTTTCTCCTTCTCTTTCCACCTCATTTCCCTTTTCCATCTCTCCTCTCCCCCACGTTCTCCTTCTCGAACTAAATCCCTGAACCCTCCGAACCGCTCCTTCAGCCGGCACAAGACGCCCAAATCACACTGGAAACATTAAAATCACTTCCAATTATTCGCGAGTAAAGTAACGAGTGAAACGGCGGGTACGAGGCGCCGATTTACACCCCAAAAACTCTGCTTTTGGAGCTTTTGGAGGTGGTGTAGATCACCACCTCGGTGAAGCTCCAGCAGCTTTCATCCTGCACCACTCGAATCCGACAGGGCTGCGTTACATTCTGTACGCTTTTTCCTTTTGTTCCCCTTCCAAGTGGTGATATAGGTGCACTACGCTGGCGAGCCGAGTCCCGCGGAGAGACTTCTGATCTCCTAAGAGCTTACAGATGTTTCCAGCTGTGTGGTGGAGAGAGAGATGGAGATGGTCGGAGTCGAAAAGATCATCAATCTTATAAAAAAAGGAAAGAAAAAAAAATAAAAAATCCCTGTGTAAAATGTTTTAATTTTCCAGGCATGCCATTTGGAACGAGGCCAATACACTGTGTGTGTGTGTGTGTGTGTGTGTGTGTGTGTGTGTGTGTGTGTGTGTGTCTGGATCAGTTGGCCATGTCAGGACAACACACACACACATCTGTGTATACGCAAAGGCACCCTCTCTGTCCTCATAAAAAGCGCAGCCTCCACACACATACACACACACACACACACACACACACACACACACACACACACACACACATGATTTTAATAAGATGTCAACTCAAAAATGACTGCAATGCTTTTCGGATGGAAGGATAATAAAAAGAAAGGAAGAAAAAAAGAGGCCTTTTTTTAGGGAATAACAAAAACACTCGTTTTGAGCCGATTCTCATCCTGACATCATGCTTCAGACACGAGGGTTCCTCCTAACAGCGCCGCGTTCCTGACTGGTTCCGAAAACCACGCTGATGTTTCATAAGCTGGTTCTTAGCCGTGTGTGTGTGTGTTCGTTTTGAAAACTAATATTTAATATATATACTTATATAATAATATATACTGATGTAGGGTGAGGTGAGGAGGCCTGGGGTGGCGTTCCAATTGATCTCAAAGCAGGAGATCTTCCACATCTTCCAACCTCATGAAAAGCAGATCTTCATGAAGTTCTTTCATGCTCCTGCATCCAAAGGCGTCCGATTCAATCGTGTGCCTCCATCGTGGTTGTAAGGAGCGGGTGTTCAAATACTTTTGCTCATAATAACGTGTGACAGGACGTACATGGAGAATCTCTTTTTCCGGGTCCAATAATTGATGAGGTACCAGCGGTATTTCGAAATGAAGAGAGCTGGATAAATCATTACATACACACACACTTTACTTTTGGTTCGATCTGGGGAAACGTTTTGCTCCTTTGTGTGTGTGTGTGTGTGTGTGTGTGTGTGTGTGTGTGTGTGTCCATCAAGGCTGCAAGTTTTCCTAATAAAGCTGTATTAATGTCAGGAGCGACGTGCACTAATGCACACCATAAACCCTCTGTATAAAAAAAATAGAAAAAAAAAGCTGTCGCCCTGATTCGATCTCTCAGGCGCCACGGCTTTGTTCAAACGCTAGTAGGAAATTCTGGTGTCAGGAAAGTGTTTGACTTCACTGCTGAAGCAGCCTGCCAATGCACTTTTCCACCACACGCACGTTTGGACAGGACGCGGTGTGAAAATCGGCGTGAAAAACCAGATTCAACCTTCCTGTGAATTGCTGTAGGAGGATTTATACAGGGATTGTTGGGGGACACATAAAATCTAAACACAGTCTGTATGTGTGTGTGTGTGTGTGTGTGTGTGTGTGTGTGTGTGTGTGTGTGTGTGTGTGTGTGGGCTGATTGGTAGTGTCAGTGCCTTGCCTTGTCCGAATCGCCCGGTTTTGTGGACCTCGCGTGCTCCGCGGAATCCCAGCATCCTGCACACCACGTCCCCGTCCTTCTTGTCCCACACGTCGTCACACACCGTGCCCCAGCGACCCTCGTGGTACACCTCGACCCGGCCCTCATGTGCCGCCGAGCCGTTCACCAAACGCACCAGCACATTGTTCTCTGCTCAACACACACGCATTGTACTAAAGATAAACTCAAAGGTCATACATCATTGTTATTCTTATATCACACTCAATATCGACAAAAGCATTGGGGATTTTTTTCCCCCCCGGAAATATGTGCTTCTTCCCCCATGCCCAAAGTGTCGCATGAAATTTTCCCCTTCACTTGAAAATAGAAACGTGTTCCAGCATGACTGTTGCACAAAGGAACTCCATGAAGATCTGCTTTCCATGAGTTGTGGAAGATATACTGCTCTAAAGCTCCAACCCTAGTGGGATGAATTGGAATTGCACGCCAGTCCTCCTCACCTCACCTACATCAGTACCTTTACTAATGTCCTTGTAGTTGAACGAGTGCAAATTTCCACCAAAATCTCAAATCTAGTGGCACATCTTCCAAGAAAACTGGAGCTTCTTAGAACAGAAAATTGCCTAAAATCGCATTGGAATGCAAGTAGAACATGTGGTAGGACCGGCAGAAGAACCCGTGCGACCTGAAATAAACCTGACTGAAAGCATCAGTTTCCTCATCATGATTGTAAAAATAAAAGGAGGATCTGCATGCGGTTTATTTGTCTAAGGCGTTTTGCTTTTGGAACTAAAAGCTCCACCAGCTGAGACGCATTAGCCTTGATCCCTTCCGCGAGGTCGGACAGTTGGATTTAAATCCGTATGAAATCCATAGGATGAGACGCGGTACTTCATCGTGGCATCTTGCATTGCAGTGATTAGCGCTAAATCCGGACCACGTACGAGGACATATGGACAATGTAAGGGACGTCTAGGAGAGAACCTTGTTTACACAAACACGAGGTTAATAAGACGTGGGACGGTCGAGCATTGCGTCTCGCCTGCCGAGAGCTGGACGGACATCTCGTAAATGCGTCCCAGATGCCGTGCGATTCTGGGAAGCAGAACTTTCGCTGTCGTTCTAATTGAAGCCGCGTGTGACCCGAGAGCGCACGGTAGATCATTAGGATTCGAACATCTGCCTTTTTCTTTTGCTGGAATGAAAATATTTTACTGTGCAACAATTATGTTCTCCAGAATGTTGTTTTTTTGATGCGGAAAACATTTCCTAGCATGCTTACTTCCTCTCGTGCCATTTCATTTGCCAGAACACACTGCTGGCCAGGCCCTGCTTAGGCCTTTTTATTGCAAAATCAGGAAATGGACACTTTCGAAAAAGCATCGAGAGGCTCGGTGCTCGATAAACAATTGAAACAATGGCATAAAAGCGTCAAAATCCCGTGCATCACATTTTCATAGTGCTTACTGGATACGCTCCTATCTTATCCCGAGCTATGTCAAATATTTGAAAGCTAGAGCTGGAAATGATTGTGGATTTGGCTGAACCTCAGACTTGAAAACAAGCCAAACCCCTGCTAATGCACATATGCACAAACACTTTGAGTGCGTTATTAGCCGAGGTGCTCTCGCTCCTTCTGGGAAGCACATGGCCTGTGATATAAACCAGTCATTTTTTATACCAAAATCACATAGGAAATGAGAACTGTAGCTTAATCCATAGTAATGATGAGCCATATTTAGGAGAAGGGTGCCGCCTGAACCATGAAATATGAACTCCAACACGGCCCCTAATTGGAGCAGCCGAAAGAAGAAGAAGAAGACACTTCTTTTAAAGCTGTCTGATTTATTGGAGTCCTGCAAAAGTAAACCTGCAATCGATTATCTCTTGTTCTGTCACCAAACCAGCTCTAGGACCCAGAAATATTTTACCTTAATCTAGACCCACTTGACAAGAATGATGGCCACACTAATGGTCTAGTGGGGACCCAACTTTTTGACCCCTCTTCTCTTGTCCATCTTGTGCTTGTGAAGTCCTACAGTACCTATGGTGATGCTTGTACCGTTGAAATTTGTTCCCATGTTTGCTATATCTACACTGATAAGGCACAGTGCCCCTTGTCTTAGCCCCCATATTCCAATTATTTTCAAAGTAATAAATATTGACCATGCTTTGGCTTGTACATCATCATGGACCACAGCAAGTCATCAGCAATTCAGTGATCACTACTAAAAAATGCACCATCCAGGTGCAGTTGGTGAAATTCAATGCCCAAACAAATCCACCATTCCTGATTTGATTTCAAACTCCTGGGATACTGTTTGTGCAAATTGTTGGATGTTCTCTTCTGCCACTCCGGGGTGTCTCCATCCATTTAGAAACAAGCCAGTAGTTAGATTTGCTAGACTCTATCCATAGAATTTCCATCTGAGCAAGTTCCTGAGCTCCATAATGATTCAGGCCATAATAAAAAGTGCTTAAATGTGATTAATGAATGTATATGATTGGATGCAGAACCCTTACTCTGTTCCTGCTGTGACACATTAAATAGATCTGACAAGGAGGCCACTCAGGGTTTCTGCTCAGCCTCTTGTTATCTTGATTACTTCGACTTGCTCCTGGCTTGTATATCCCAGATGCGGTATGATGAATGGGTTCCAAAATTCTGTGGTTTATTCATGTCACTCAGTTGCTAAATTTGCTCCTCAGGCATCCTGCAGATGTCCACAGTAGATTAAAGGCCTTGACTCTGGCCTACGAAAGCTATAAATGTGATGCCAAAGGTGTGTTTTCTATTTTTGATCAAGAACAGGCCTTTTGCTACTGCTTTTGTTGTGCTTGTTTCTTCCAACTTTAAATGGACCTTGTATCTGCTTTTGTTGGTGTTTAAAGCAGTTTTCCTGACATACAACAGGCTTGAGCTTAAGTGATAGATTTTTCTAGCCTGTAATCCAGCTGGCCTGATATCCAAGTCAAGGACAATGCTTGATTGCTCTCAGCATGTGTGTAGTTTGTCTCTGGTTTCCACATGTGCAGACTTTTTTGTTTTTGTTGGTAGCATACTCTTCTAAGGACCTTTGGCTTTTCGGGCACACCATTTGTTCTCACGCTCCGGTTCACCCTGGTGCTCTGGTGTCTTTACAGTGTGGTGCTGGTGCTTCTTCATTGGATACCAAAAACACTGTGACCAGCAGGACCACGACTTGAAGGCGCCGCTGTGAATCGCATTAAAACCTCGTTCAAACAAACGGTGCAATAATAATCTTGGCAGCTCGGCAAACGTTTGATTGATCGCAGGCAAATGCCTGCTGCGTATCAACTATCGTTTTCTTGCCTAGGTTCCATTACAACATCTCTGTTTACCCGGATCAGTCTTTTGCCTGGAAAACAAGGCACCTTGTTACTAAGATTCCGCAGCTTAAACTTGTCTCGATTTCGGGTGAGTGCTCATCATGCGATCGGTGCCAAGGCAACCACGGAACATTAGCATAATTGCTAACACGAATCATCCTGCTGATGTAAAACAACTGTTCGTATAGCAGTATAGAAAAGCTGTAGTGCTGATTTCTCCAGGTTTGCCTGCAGATTCGTAGACTGCAGGCTTGGGGTTGGATTTGTTTTTTATCAGAGAATTCTTCAAAGACTTGGACAAAGAATGTGACAAACATGCAGAGAGGAAATGAATCACTTTCTCTTTCAAAGGGGGGTGCTGTTTTGTGGTTCTGAAGAACGATTGAATAGCTTAGCGGGTGAAATCTAACAAGCTTCATGACTGATCGTTTTTATCTGATATCACATGTTTCCCATTATTATTTAAGAGGCTCATTCCTTTTCAATTTCCTTTTCAGCACTCAGTATAAGAACAGTACCCTGCTGACAGGAAGTGCTTTACTGTCTCCCGCAATTGGTTTATTTCCAGCTTGTGAAAAAAAATGATCAGTGTTACAATTTTACACTCTGGTCTTCAATGCTGTTTTAGAAAGGATTTGGAATTCTGTCCAAGAGGTGGGAAACTAAGCTCACAGCTGGACAACCTGGAACCTATACGGGAGCTTGAGACATGCTTTTTTGGACGTAGGACATTGCTGATATCGGTGAGGGAACTCCCTGAGATATCAGGATGAAACCTTGAGAGGAACCGGACTCAAAATGAAACCTGGTTTTTAATCCACTGGTAATCATGAACCATTTCCAAAACTCTGAAGACGCCCGAGGAACCAGAGCTGATTTATTTATTTATTTCTGAACTGTTTAAAGGTCCCCTGGTGGTCTAGTGGTTAAGACGCAGCGCTCCCACCGCTGCAACCCGGGTTCGATTCCCGGTCAGGGTACCATCCCCAGCCACTCTCAGTGCCGGTTCCAAGCCCGGATAAATTGGGGAGGGTTGCATACTACTGCTCCCCGACTGGACACCAGGAACCCTTCCTGGAAGGCAGGTTTTTAACCAGAGGAATCAGAACTGATTTGAATTTTTGTTTTGTAGATGTTCTGCTGGAGAAACCTACACACACTTGCCCTCAGCAGCACACAGATCTTTTACTGCAACCATCACCACAGAAATCTTTCCTGAAGTGCAAATGCATAATGATGACAATTTAGCTTTTTACAGTATAGCTTTGGAAGGGTTTTCCAACCCTTCCAAAGCAAATCTTCCTGGAGCTGGCTTTGTGCACAGGAGTCATTGTTATGCTGGACCAGGTTTTGAGCTGAAGTGAAGGGAAAATGTCATGCTTCTGTATCCAACCACATTTGGCTGTAAAAGTCCCAGTACATTTGTCCATGTAGTCTATGCAGTATCAATCTGTTCTTTAAATAATGTCCCAAAACAGCATAAACTTGTATTGCCAGACATTGGCGTATTTTTACCCCTTTAATAAAATACAATTGCGATCTTCATACACACACTTTTTGATATAATTTTGTTTTTGTGATTATTTAATTTAAATTATTATTTTTTTATGAAACCTTTATTTCCAATGGTTTATTTCCCGGCTTGTACACATCATTGATGCGCTACGTTCACGGTCCTACTCGAAACACTTGCTGTAAACACAGATTTTTTCTCTTCTGAAAACCAAAAGGGCAACAGTAAACAAACACTACACACTTCCTTGTCTGATTACTTATCCTGGTGAATCAGAAATAAGGAAGTCTGTCTAATCTGGATCACCTGTGGTTGCCAACGCTCCTCAGTTCTAGTGTTTCCTCACCTCATCTAATGAAGACACCATTGCATCTTTTTTCTATAAATATTTTAGAATCAAATTGACCTAGATTACATCCTGCACAACTTCCCAAAACTCCCCATAAAAAAGCCCATCGTTTTAAAACTGCTAACCCACACATTGATTGTAATTGTTTTGGGGTGCAGTTCCAGCAAATGGTTTTATTTATGCTCTACTACGTATCATTTTCCAAAAATCTTCCCATCAGAGAGACCACAACTGTATTTTTTTTTTTGATAGATGTCCAGCATTGGGGACCAGGTTAAATTCTAGGAAAAATCTGGCAACCTCATGGGGCACAATTTCCATTTTTTTAAATGAGGAACCAAAGAAAACTGACTGGCATAACATGATTCTGAAGGCAAGGAACTTTTTGCAGCCTTAAGTGTAAATCTGCACAACCACCAAGTATTCATACATTTCATACAGATACAAATATTGATTCTGGTTCTCTGAAGTGGACGCTAACCCCCACTTAACATGACCAATAACCTTTGATATTGAGGCATGATCTTGTCAAGGAATATTTGAGTTGTTCTTCTAGAAATTCCAGGATACGCAAAATCTTTTAGAGAACTTGGAGGACTTATAGAGCTAACCCCAACCCCACCCCTGTTCAAACACAGGAAATCAGGAACTTTGCTGGAAGTTAGGAACTTTAGGCTCATTTCAGTCAGAGCAAATGAGCCAAAATATTATTTTTTGAGTTGTAAATCCAGAGAACAATTTAGTTCCCCTTCCACAGTAACGACTCATTCTGAGGAGCAGGATGTCCAGCTATAAACAACAAACCCTGCTGTGGGTGTGTTTTATAACCCGCCACTACTAACATTTGTTTTTACTTCAAGGGCAGCACAATGTCACCAACCTCTTGAAACTCCTTTATGTTTATAGTCTTGCTGTATTTTGATGGTTAACGGATGTTTATTTTATAGTCAGAGCCTTCGCATTAGGTGGGAGATGCAACACAGGAACTTACAGGCTTGGAATTTTGTTGCTCTCTCGCTCTCACATTCGGTTTGGACCAAGCAAGATAAAAGAGGAAGTTAAGCAAGCTGACCTGTCTTGGCTCCTTGATCCCCTCGGTCACCCTTGTCTCCTTTGAGTCCCCGTTCTCCTCTCTGCCCTAAAAGAGAAAAGCATTTAAGAATAATTAGAACTTCCCTCTCAGAAAAAAGATTCCTGGAGGGTGGCTGGTTAACAGGTCCAAACGTTTAGGTTCTCTGCAAATCAAGGTTCCTCAAGAGGCGCAACCCAAAGAACCTTAGATAAATCTTTTTCCTGCTGAAAGAGTGCAGATTTCTCTTGGCTACATTCCTCTGAAGTAAGACTGCTTTCAGGCTGTTTTTTCCCCCTCTCAACTGTCAGCATGCTTCACATTTAATCATACATTTAATTCTGATGGGTTTTTGGATTCAGATAAGCTTTCAGGGTCACATCAAGCAATTTTGAAAACTTTTAACCTTCCTCACAATCTGGGGGCCAGGCACGAAAACAACCACGGAACCACAGAATGTCTGCAAAATAATAAATTGATTCTGATTTGAGCTAATTTGAAGGAATTTACAACATGATAATCGAGAAGATTTGTCCGATTTCCAATGCTGCAGGGTCACATTGAGTCCAGTCACAATTCTGTTGATTGAAAGCTCAAACAAAAAAATGTCCACAAGTCATTGCTTCGTCTGCATTGTTGTATCAGAATAACTGTATGGTTAGTTTGCACTGGTACTTTCAGGGAGGTGGTAGCTCAGTAGTTAAGGCTCTGGGTTTCTGATCGGAAGGTCAGGGGTTCAAGCCCTGTGATCCCAAGCTTGTGCTTGAGGGGCGCTGTAACATTGTTGACCCAGCGCTCTGACTCCAGCTTCCTACATCGTTGGGAAAAATTATTTTCCTTTGGGATCAATAAAGTATTCTATTTTTATAAAAAAAAATTATATACTAGCTATAATTAAGAAGAGTTTTGTCAGTTACAATGTTCTGTCAGGTCTTCCCATATAACCACAATATTTGGTCTGGCCTACACACACACACAAGAAAAATCTTGTTGAGACTATTGGTGTTTGGTATGAATTCTACACAATTTACTTGCCAAAATACGGATAATTTTAGGCACTTAAGTGTAAGTTATGTGAGAATGAAGCATTCCACCTGTAGCCAGCAACATTCAAGGACTTTTTATGAATTTGGAATGCATTTGTCCTGGACCAGGACAACTCGAATGCTTTTGGTCCGGGAAAAAAGAATGCCAGAGCTGCGAGTTCTAGGCCGTATCAAATATTAGATCTCAGCAGTCCGACTCGCACGATTTCATCATCTAGAATCCTGTGTGTTGCCACAACGAGTACGCCCGAGATTCTGTAAAGCTGTGGTTTCAGGTCTCCAGGACAACTGGCTTTATCAAAGCTTCATCGCTGACAGTGGACAGCACACTCAAACAGAGCTCATCAAGCTACGCTTACTGAGAGATAAAAGCGGCTGCGAGTAGCTAATGCAGTGCAGACAAGAAATCTTCAAAACGAAAAAACTAAAGAGGAATGCGCTTCATGAGATCTGAATCTAATGCTCCTCATAAATCTAAAAGTCAAGGACGATAATGTCACGCAGAAATGTGAATCATATCTGGTCAGATCTTTGGGCATACTTTAATCTGTAATGAAGTTCATGCTGGGGAATGTGGAAGATGCTAGTGCAACAAAGCATAGTTTCCCCGCTGGTCCCACCATTCCTCGGGGTACAAGGATGACATGCTTCAAAACTCTTTTCCGTTCTTATACCTAGGTGACTACAGCTTGATGTCTGAACCATCATTAGCAATCCTCCAACGACATCTAAAGACCTACCTCTTCAGGCAATGAAGGTAAACTAGCATTTCACATATTTAAAACAAATCCCATTGCCATGATAACTGGATTTCCTCCCAGAAGTGTTTTGGACTGATTGCATCCTAATGAAGCAGCATTGGGATATTAACCGAGACTTCAAGCACTTTTCTAAGTTGCCCCAGACAAGGGAATTTGCTCAGGGTGGGTTTGGGAGGAAAAGCAACGAGGTAGAATTTCAAATGAACTCCTCTCTGGTGTTTATTGTGTACACAAAGAGATCTGAGTAGGTGGTTCGGGTGTTATTATGAGCGTTATGCAGAATCTCTGTGTGCTATAAGATTCAGGAAAGTTTTCTTATCTAACCGAGGATGACGATAATGATACCTTCCTGCTCCCTACACGCATCCGTCCTCTGCCTTAAATCTCACCAGAGTAAACACAGGCTGTTTGCGTTTCACACCCAAAACCACAAGGAGATCAAACGCGCTTTTCAGCACCAGGATACGGAGAATCAAAGACTTTCCTTAGTATACAAATGGACTTTTTCATGGTTACGAGGTAAGGAATGATGGAGCAAACACCCACTTGTACAGTGCGAAGTGTGTTGGTGAGTAACGAGACCAAGAACTTTTTGTGAGACAAAGTTTTTTGTGAGGTCATCCTGTTTGTTTCCAACCTGAAATGAACACGCCCTTAAGGTCTTTTAAAAAAGA
Organism: Silurus meridionalis; assembly: GCF_014805685.1. NCBI lineage: Eukaryota > Metazoa > Chordata > Actinopteri > Siluriformes > Siluridae > Silurus > Silurus meridionalis. Next base: position 25,532,023 of record NC_060901.1, read on the forward strand.
GGGATAAGAATTTTTAAAAGCAGGATCATTTGTATAATCCTTTTGTGTGTGCTTTTATGCTCAAATCTTGAATCATTTGTTTTTATGTTTTTTTGCAGTGCGGTTTTCAGAGGGAGGGGGATGATGATGGGTGGTTTATCTCCAGGACAGCTTTAAATTTAAGTAATTTCAACAACTTTCATGTTCTGGATATTCCTCCCCGACTGTGTAGCTCAGAGCGTTCTGGTTTTGGTTTTTTTCAATTCCATATTTTAATCAAGAGCATCGGTTTTGTCTTTCATTCAGGCATGAGTTCGAGCTCACAGCTGAGTCAGGCTGAAAACACCTTCAAACAAATCCTGTGGGCAACTGCCTAAATGGAGGCATTTAGTTGAATAGGGTTCGGGCTTTTAATTTATTTGCTGTTTGGAGGTAAATCCAGCTGTGTAGAAAACAGCATATGAACTGTGTAGTAAAAAATAAATAAAAATTGTTAAAATATGTTTAGGAAGCTACAAAGATTTGCTTTTGCAGAAAACCCACTGGAACTCCTAGAGCACTTTGAATTTAGCCACTATATCAAGCTTTACTGATTTACTAAATGTTTCAGTCAATAGTTCCCTAAATGGTTACCTTTTGTAGTTCCCTAAGAAACTGATTCACTGATTTTCTCACTTAGTGACTCACCGTGATTAATTCAGCCAATAAAGGATCCTAACTAACGCACTCAAGGACTTACTGAATGGCTTACTTACTGACTCAGTATTTTGCTCAGTGGTCCATTCCGTGGTTCCCTCAGTCGTACACTAGGTGGTCCAATCGGTGGTACACTTAATGCTTCCCTTAGTGCTTCCTTCAGTGGTTCACTAAATGATTCACTGACTTTCTCACTCAGTTCCTCACCGACTCAGTGATGACCCCACAGCCATTGAGTCATTCAGACTTATGCTGTACTTACTGACTCACTGAAAGTATCACTCAGTAGTTCCCTCACTGTACACTCCAGGGTACACTGAACGGTTCCATTAAAAAAAACGATACACTGACTTTCTCACTCAGCGCCTCACTGGCTTGGTGATTAGAGTCATACAGTAGTTCACTCTACAGTGCCTCATTTCACTCTCATTTGTTTGCACTTTGCACAACACCCCAGACCATCAATCCATTGATCTCAGAGTTGAGGAGTAGCACGAAAGTCAGCTAAGCAATTGAGGTCTATGTGAGGGCAAGGTGTGTCTCATCTATTACCTTTGGGTCCCATTGGTCCAGTCTCTCCTTTCTCCCCATTTTGGCCATCAACACCATTGGTTCCGGTAAGCCCTTGTGGACCCTGGATGCCTTTTTCTCCTGGTACTCCTGGACACACAAACACACTTTGACTTTCACCAGTTCTATAGTGACAACAGAATAGGGCTCCAATTTAAAAACACAAAAACTCTGTGTGTGTGTGTGTGTGTGTGTGTGTGTGTGTGTGTGTGTGTGTGTGTGTGTTATGCTACGATGTCAGCCAGACCACCCAAAACCATTCCAGAACAGTGTGAACAAAACAAAAATTGTGTGTGAGAGTAATACGGGTCTGAGCAATGATCTATAAGCTATTAACTTTGGGCTATTTTCGCTGCTTTCCCAATTCTATGCAGGAGCACAGGCTGTACACACAGTCTGAGAGGAAAAATATGTAAAGACTGGAGTAGCTCCATCATTACTGTAACACACTTCACTGGAAAATGAGCCACTGCCTTTTCCCCCCACTTTTTCACAAAATATGTGTGTGTTATACCTCTAAAGCCTGTCAGGCCAGGGATTCCAGCAGCTCCTAGAGGTCCTTGGTCTCCTTTCTCACCTTTAGGTCCTGGAGGGCCTGAAAAACCAGGGGGAAAAAACAACTACTAAAGAGCACCGAAGAATTTGGATGTTACTGAACGAGTTTAAAAACTGCGTGGAAAAATGGTGACATGAATGTACAGGTGAAATGATATCGAGCATAGAAATTATGATGGGTGGGAAAAAGGAATGCGGTAATTGGTGGCTTGAATGGGTAGATTGAGGGAGGTGAAATATAGATAGGTATAGATAAATGGGTATGCGAGGGAGTGCTAAAACATCAAATTATAACACAGTTCAAGGATGATGGACCACATTAAGTGGGGAGGTTGTTATAGGGGTTATTACAGGGAGGTGGTTTATTAGTGGTTACTTTGCATTCAAAGGTCGCGAGTTCAAATCCTAGCCAATCCAAACTGCCACTTCTGGGCCATTAAGCAAAGCCCTTAACCTCATTAAATGCTCAGTTGTAGGAATGAGATGAATGTAAGCTGCTTGTCTGATTGTCTGGCAAATTGCATAAATGTAAATGTAAACGTAAATATAAAAGGACAAATAAAGACGAAAGTGGGTGTTGGATAGCCACTGTGGAACAAAAGAAAGAAACCATGCTACATGCTGTTTTTGAAAAATGATCAACTTCGTCTCTTTATGGCTCCGTGTCAGGCCAGAGGGTATATTTGTTGATTAGTTTCCTGTAACAGCATGTCCCAAAGTGCTCCATTCCTTCCTTCGAAACCTCTGTGTAATCGAAAACTCCCGAAACCCATCAAATGTCTTTACTAACAACCCCAGGCCACACAGATGCGATGTGAGATGATGCAGTGCAGAGCTCTCCTGCACACCTCTAGCGCTCCTGTGGTCCTATTATCATGGCCGGCCAATGTTTTTGTTACTCTTGGCTTTCTGTGCTCTTTCTGCAGAACTGAGCTGGCACAGACCGACACGTTTGCTCAATCGCTCCAGCACACGAGGCTAAGCTAAAGGTTGGGGAGTCTTTTCCGATTCCCTTACGATCTTTCTTCTCCAGATCTTTTGTTTAAACCTGGGCTTCAGCACTCTGAACGAGAGGCCTGTTT